>NW_019949646.1:0-7712 GCF_002910315.2 Salvelinus sp. IW2-2015 | reverse complement strand
CTTAAAAAGTGCTATATTTATATTTTAGAATTGCACGATAACATGTGACCATTATGATCAAGTGCCACTTCGTTTTCACTCGAGTTCAATAGAACTAATTGGACTATCTTTAAAGGAATGGTGTGCTGGTTGAACTATCAATCGAGTATCGAAAATCGCTTGGCAATGCTTTGCCACAGTATGTTGAAGACATGTTTTTTCCTCATCGACGATCGAGGAATTTGCCATGGCTAACCAGGATCTCAAAATTCTACCATTTGATTGGCTAAGCAATAATTGTTAAATAATATGAATGTGCGAAACGCTGTGTCACTACGGGTGGCAAGCAATCTGCCTGCATCACTCTATACCAAATTATGGGTTGGGCAGGAGCGGGCCTTCGTTACCTGTAGTGTATGTTAAGATCCTCTCAGAATAGGAAACACTCAAACACTCACAAGTTGATGTGATACAATTTATTAGATGCAGAAATGGCCCGTGACAGCATAACGCACTTGCAGCTTTTTCAAATTGATACAGTATATATATATATATATTATATTCAATCCTACTGCCAATATTAATAATTGTTTCTTGAAATTGGTTTCAAACATCTTTTTTTATATGATTGAGAGAAACAAGATCATTATCCAGACTAGATAACTTGTTATTTCATATAATATTTGTCTGGTCAGTGTCAAGGCATCATTTCACTGGTTCTTTTTCAGAAAGATATTTACTAAGACATTATGTTAACAGACACTCTGTTATTTGAATTTAACACGGTTGGTTGATGTAAGATAGTTAAGTCGTGGTGCTTGGTTCTTCAGAATCCCATGGAACCCAAAAGTTCTTATTAGACGAGGTCATGATAGTGTACAGTAACTAAACACTTTACCAGGGTTCACTAATCAAACTCCTTCTAACACAGAAAGTCACTTTTGCCCGGTATTATGGCACGATTCATTTTGTGTAATACTCTTTCAGGAGAACTTAGTACTGTTTTGCGCAGCAGGTTAAGCCCAGATTCTTATATTTTGTTCCCCACAAGTTGCCCATCTTTAACCAATACATCGGAGTTCCTCTCATGAGTTTAGACATCAGATTACATTGAGACTGAGAGAATCCTTCAGAATGCGTCTGTTCTCAGGCAACGTAAACCAGGGTTGCATTTGAAACATAGGCTATGGTGTAGCTGCTTTTACGCACATACTGCTGTGCATGTGGTGGGATATACCATTAACCCTCAGCTGTTAGATCTCGCGCACATGTGTTGATAATGTGTAGTGAAGTGACACATCAGGAGATACACATTCAGGTGGGGGAGTCATGACCCTTCAGTATTGGAAACTGGTGGTTTTAATGGTATTAGTTTCCTCTTGAGTTAACATAAACGTACATATTGTTTGTACATCCCGATGGGTGGAGATCATCTTGGCTAATGCGTCAGTACGAGTCTTGGTGTACATGTGATTGTAGTTGTTCGCTTTGCAGATCTCTGAGCGCGATTGCTGGGATTCTGATGGTTGGGAACAAGAGGAGAAGGTTATAAGAATCATGTTGTCAGGAACTGAAAGACGACATATTTAGCGGGCATCACAATATGTTTGGGCCTGTTATATGTGGGGAAGGGCTTGGGTTACATTTTCTCGTTCTGCGAACGAGTATCTGTCAGATAGAATAGTTGTTTTAGACAAACAGGCTGCGGACAACAAGGAAGCATCGAAGGCAAGCCCAAGAGGGGTCTAGAGAAATTAGTTGAAGTGCACAACATAATCACCTTTATTTCTTTCCCTGATGGCACTTAGAGCAGCCAGGCTTGTTCTTGGCAAATCAGACCACCTAAGAGAGAAGGATATGAAAAAGACAAATGTACAAATTATACCCCTCTGAAGAAAACCAAGTTATCTGTAATAATAGATATGTCAACGTAAGATGAGCTCCAGTGTGTTATTGTTCTTTCTTCATGCATCCCTGTAAGGCTACAATGTTTCTTGGAAAGCTACAGTTGCGGGTGTGCTTTCAGTCCGTACAGCACATCCCTGTTAGTTAAGAAAGCCCGTGCTCAGTAGAACCCGCAGTAGAGCCTCGTCACCTACCTCACGTTCAGTGCTCTGGACCCGATGGCAGTCAAGGGCCACCACGTCCTCCAGGTCCAGAGAGCTCCGAGTCTGTGGCCCCTCCGAAGCGGTTCGGGGCACTCTGCTCCAGATGCCTCAGCTTCTTCTCCAGGTCAAAAGACTTCCCTGAGGTCATGTACACCTGGAACAGGGCACAGGACAACACCACAAATGCACCCTTACAGATTTGAGCTGCTAACCAAAACACCCATTAGCAAGCTAAACAGTTTCCAGACTAGACTGCTTGAATACAAACGTAAAGGAGCGAATTTCTGGCCTCGCAAGACTAGGGATTCTGGACTTGCTTTGCTTTTAAGAAACGAAATCAGAAGCAGGTGTGACTTGTTGTCCTGCATTTTTCAGCACAAGCAGATCAGGCTGGGCTGGTATTTACTGCTGCATACACGGAAAGGCAGCGACACTCAAAGGGGCGTAGCTCTTTAGTCCTCCAAACCTACACTTTGAACTATCCCAATCAGTTTCTTTATTATTTTGATTCGGACCAATAGTATTAAAATGAATCTTCTTGTGGACGAGAGGCTAGGGAAAGAGGGGGGCAGAGGAACGGTCAGAGGACATGTATTAGTCGCTAGGAATTGATGGGTACTTTTGTACCAGAAGACTTACCCCATTGCTGCAAGAGTTGCGCTCATGTAGTGCTATAGTGGTACTCAAGAGCGGGGAGAAGAGGCTGGCTCTTCCTATTTACGGGTGCCGTCAGGGCCAAAAACCTGCTGGTAATCGCAAAGTACTCCAGCCAGTGTACAAAGTGGCAGGCTATAGTCATGGCTGTGTGTCGAGATAATTCCTGGAGCGATGATACCATTAAGGCAGGGAAAGAACAGTGAAAAACGTAGAGCAGCTAAATCCGTAGACTCGTTCATTGTCGCTCTAGTGGATGATTAACGTGGCAGAGCCGTAACGGACATGAAGCTCTCTGAGAGTGAGAATAACCAGTGGGTTCCTATAGAATGCCGTAAAAAGTTAGTGCTAGGATCAGATTTATATTCTCGGGTCGTACATGAGGGCGCCGAGCGATGCAGGTTGTAGAGGAAAGCATCTCGAATTGCAAAAAATCCATCGGTGAGACTAAACGGGGAACAGAACATATGAACCAGGAGCAGTTCAGGTTGGGGAAATGACCTACGTCCTACTACACGTGAGCAAGTGATTTTGAGAATACCCACTTTCTGATCGTTAGCCCTGCCTGATGACTTGCTTACCAAATTGGTCACCCTAGTACCACAGATTTGGTCTGGTCTTAATGGTGAAGACATTTACATTGACATTGCGGTCATTTAGCAAGAGATCTGTATCCAGAGAGGACTGACAATTGGTGCAAACCCACATATCACGCAAGTTCATTGTAAGTCCACTTTTTCCTCAGTCAAGCAGCATCAGCAATGTCGAGTTGGAAAAACAAGTGTGAGATTTAGTGCTGAGAAGAGTGTAAGATTGTTTTAAGATGTATAACTCTGCTGTGCGAGAGCCTTGGTTGGATCCAATGATGTAAACCCCAGTGGACTGAAGGAGGGGTGTTTTGTTGAGCACCGTACACATTTTGGTACTCCCCCTGCTATGTATTAATTGTCTACATTGGCTTTTGACAAGTATATGTCTATTCAGGGGACACTCATGCAACGTTTAGAATTACTTATGTGGCCCTCCCGATGGGCCAGCTGTCTAAGGACTGCATCACATGCTGGAGGCTTCACTACAGACCGCGGATCAATCCCAGGGCTGGTGTCGCAAGCGGCCGTGACCGAGGGGGGAGACCCTGATTGTTCAGCGTCTCGGGATAGGAGGTGGTCGCGACCGGTGTCAATTGTCCATTGCTTCTACTGTCCTTATTTTGGCGGCGGGCGCGCATTGCGGACGTCGCCGTGTCGCCAGTGTACGGTGTGTCCTCGGACACCATGGTGCGGCTGCTTCGGTTTAAGCAAGAGGCAGTTGTCAAGAAGCAGATCGGCTTGGCAGGGTCGTTTCGGAGAGGACGCATGGCTCTGACCTTCACCTCTTCAATCCGTAGGGAGTTTGCCGATAGTGGACAAGTAACCACCAATGGAAGAAAAGGAGGTAAAAAATACAACAAAAAACAAAAAACATATTTTATGTGTGACACTGAACAAAAATACAAATTATATTCGTGTTAAATATTTGTTGTGTTGTTGTACTAATGATACTGTCCCCCACTACAACAAGAAATACATAAAATACATGTTCTTTTGTCCTGAAACATTTTTGAGACTGGTCTGATAGAATTCCATTAATTCTATGGGAAGGAGTTCTCCTATGTAGTTCTCCTTATTAGGTCTCCTATCTTTCTCTCTATGTAGTTTCTATGAAGAGTTCTCCTGATGTGTTCTCCTTGAAGAGAGAGTACCAATATGCGCAGGTGTGCTTTCAAAGCCTTCAGTTGCCATTATATGCTCCGGACAATCCAGAGGGTAACACATCATTGGTTGGATCGTAGTCAGCCTCCGCTAGCAGCTGTTGGGTGTGTGTCTGAGATTGAACAGGGTAACGGACCCCCAAAATCCACCTGCGTGGCCTCAGTGGGCCCTCATCGCTGGAGCGAGCTGAGGGGCATCCAGGGGGAGGACTGGGAGGTTACTCTTCATCACAGGGCCCTCTTTAATAAAGGGGTCTCTTCCCCCTCCTGCTTCCTCGTCGGAGGAGGGAACACTGATGTTCCCCGCCAGCTCGCTGAGCTTCCTCTCAGCTTCTCTCCTCTATCTGTGCAGCGGTCGGGGACGTCGCCTGTGGATAGAAACAGGATTGACTTACTAGTGGAACTGGAGCCTCACAGTGATATCTCCAGTGAACTCTGTTCTGGGCCGTTTCCTGACTTTATTTCAGGTGGACAGAACAGGGTTGGGGTCCATTCTAGATTCCTGTCAGTTTAAGACTTGAATGTTTAGGAGTTGAATGGCTTATGTCTATGGGAAATCAACAAGGAGGAGATGTAAGAATGAAAGCCCGACTCAAGGTGTGGCACAAACAGGTTAAGGCCAGAGTTAGTAACAAGTTACCCTTTGATGAACCCCTGTGATTCTCTCTAATATGATTATTCCAAGAAAGAAAGCTCTGTTAGGAGAGCTGTAGGAAGCTCTGTTAAAGTGTAAGGCTCTGTTAGGAGAGATGTAGGAAGCTCTGTTAGGAGAGATGTAGGAAGCTCTGTTAGGAGAGCAGTAGGAAGCTCTGTTAGGAGAGCAGTAGGAAGCTCTGTTAGGAGAGCAGTAGGAAGCTCTGCTAGGAGTCTGTTAGGAGAGCAGTATGAAGCTATGTTAGGAGAGCAGTAGGAAGGTCTGTTAGGAGCTCTGTTGGAGAGCGGTAAGAATCTCTGTTAGGAGCTATGTTAGGAGAGCGGTAGAGGTCTATGGAGAGCAGTAGGAAGCTCTTAGGGCGTCTGGGAGGTAAGAATCTCTGTTAGGAGCATTCTTAATAGATGGAGCTCTTAGGAAGCTGTGGGTGGTAGTTACCCTTTTTCTCTCATCGTCGGGGGGTAGAGTCATCTTGGACTCCAGCCGGTTCAGGAGCTCTCTATGGTGACATGCGCTTGTTTAGCGCATTGACCTGTATCACAATGACAGGAGAGGAGTGAGGTGAGACCAATTCAAATGACGGAGAGGAGTGAGGTGAGACCAAGTGAGGTGAGACCAATCAAAATGACAGGAGAGGAGTGAGGTGGAGACCAGTGAGGTGAGACCAATTCAAAATGACAGGGAGAGGAGTGAGGTGAGACCAAGTGAGGTGAGACCAATTCAAATGACAGGAGAGGAGTGATGGGAGACCAAGTGAGGTGAGACCAATTCAAAATCACAGGAGAGGAGTGAGATGAGACCAAGTGAGGTGAGACCAATTCAAAATGACAGGAAAGGAGGGACGTGAGACCAATACAATACATCTGTCTCATGTCAGGGAGTTTAATAGTGTAGAGAGACGTCATCTGTCTCATCTCTGTTCAGCTCTATTTCACTCTCTCTTTCTCACAAACACACAAGAAACACACACCCTACCGGTGCTGTGTTGTGGACCTGCAGGTTCTCGTGAGAGCCAACTCGGCTGTAGGAAGGGCGTCGGCGATAGGGGGTCTGGTACATGGTGTTGCGCCCTCCCTCCTCCTCTTCTGACGTGTCCACATAGTGCTGGCGGTTCATAGAGGAGCTGATCTTGGACAGGGAGCGGGCACGCACCATCCCATACTGCCCATCATCTGAGGACCATCGCTTTAGCTCAGGTTATATTAGAAAATGTCAGTTTGGCATGTGATTACTGTTGTTGTAGTATTGTAATGCTATTACATTGCAAACTAACCAGCTCTGATTGAATGTCTGTGTGTGGGAGTGTGTGTGGGAGTGTGTGTGGGAGTGTGTGTGCTTGTTGCTTACCAGGGCGCATGTTGTACCTATCCAGGCTCTTCCTACGGTTCATGCGRTGTTGTTGTTGCTGCATGGAGTCCATGTACTCCGTGTCACCCCGGTGACCACCGCTTCGCTCCTCCTGGATCTGCTGTACAGAGGTGACATAACCGTCACAATCTCAAATAACCCCCTATTCCCACAATGCACYACTTTTGGCTAGTAGAAACCAGGAGAGTTTTGTCCGTCTACCTGGTAGGATTGTCGACGAGAGTGAGTGCGAGAGTGGGGTGGAAAATACTCTTCTATATCCACATCCAAGTCCATGGGATGAACAGAGAGCAGGCGCTTGTTCTTTCGCATCTGACAAAACAACAGGATGGAGACATAAAGAGAAGTAGTGAGTCTGGGATATGATATCCAGGTTCTCGAGAACGATATTGAGAGGAGAAACKGTTTACCATTTTGTATCGCTGAGCTTCTGCTTCTGCATAGTCCTCATCATGRCCATTGTACCTATCATCTACAGGGGAGAGAGGGAGAAGAAGGGGTGACTTTTTTTTCTTCTCAAATTGTGTAACCCCGTGTTACRTTTGCATATCATAGTGCTTATGCTGGTGTTGTCAACTCCGCTATGATATGCAAAAGTACCACGGGGTTAARCAGTTTTCATGTATGTTGAAATATTTATATATTTTCCCCCATTGCCTTCATCTATTCTACTTACTGCGGAAATCGGGCATGCTTTGTGTGTCACTGTCACGACGGGCGCCTGTGAAGACAGAGAGAAGTGATATTCTGTTACTTATAATTATATAGACAGTACCAGTCACCTACTCATTCCAAGATTTTTCTTTATTTTACTATTTTCTACATTGTAGAATAATAGTGAAGACATCAAAACTATTAAATAACACATATGRAATCATGTAGTAACCACAAATCAAAATATATTATATTTTTTGAGATTCTTCAAAGTAGCCACCCTTTGCCTTGATGACAGCTTTGCACATGCTTGGCATTCTCTCAACYAGCTTCATTCATGAGGTAGTCACCTGGAATGCATTTCAATTAACAGATGTTCCTTGTTAAAAGTTAATTTGTGGAATTCCTTTCCTTCCTAATGCGTTTGAGCCAATCAGTTGTGTTGTGAGTGACAAGGTAGGGTGTATTACTTAGCGCCTGATTTGGTAATAAACCAATCCATATTGTATAGTTCTATGCGCAAATAAGCAAACTCTCTCTCTTTTTT
>NW_019949645.1:0-10413 GCF_002910315.2 Salvelinus sp. IW2-2015 | reverse complement strand
TAGAGAGGGTCAGAGAGGACAGAGGGTGTCATGTGCGGACACAGAGAGATTCAGAGGAGACAGAGGTGTCAATGGTGGGACCCAGAGAGATTGGGGTTGGTGTCAGAGAGGACAGAGGTGTCCATTGGGTGGGGACACAGAGAGATGTCAGAGAGGACAGAGGTGTCATGTGGAACATGAGAGATGTCAGAGAGGAAAGTGTCATTTGGGACACAAGATGTCAGAGAGGACAGAGGTGTCCATGTGGGACACAGAGAGATGTCAGAGAGGACGACGGTGTCATTTGGGACACAGGTGTCAGAGAGGACAGAGGTTTCCATTGGGAACACAGATGTCAGAGAGGAACAGAGGTGTCATGTGGACCACAGAGAGATGTCAGAGAGACAGAGAGTGTCATGTGGGACATCAGGAGATGTCAAGAGAGGACAGAGGTGTCATTTGGGACACAGAGAGATGTCAGAGAGGACAGAGGTGTCATTTGGGAACACAGGTGCAGAGAGGACAGAGTGTATTTGGGACACAGATGTCAGAGAGGAGCCCAGAGGTGTATGTGGACACAGAGAGATGTCAGAGAGGAAGAGGTGTCATGTGGGACACAGAGAGATCGTCAGAGAGGCAGAGGTGTCATGTGGGACACAGAGATGTCAGAGAGGAAGAGTTCATGTGGGACACAAGAGATGTCAGAGGGACAGAGGCTGTCAATGTGGGACACAGAGAGATGTCGAGAGACAGAGTGTCATGTGGAACAGAGAGTGTTCAGTAAGAGGAAGGAGGTGTCATGTTTGGACACAGAGAGATGTCAGAGGACAGCAGGTTGTCCATGTGGGACAACCAGAGGCAGATGTCAGAGAAGAAGAGTGGTCATTTTGGGACACAGAGAGATTTCAGACGAGGACAAGATGTCATTGGGGACACGCAGAGATTCAGAGAGGACAGAGGTCATTTTGGGACACAGAGAATGCAGAGAGGACAGAGGTTCAGGTGGGACACAGAGAGCAATGTCAGAGAGGAAACCGAGGTGGTCATGTGGGTACACAGAGAGATGTTCAGAGAGGACAGGAGGTGTCCATGTGGACACAGAGAGATGTCAGAAGGAAAGGTGTCATGTGGGCAGAGAGATGTTCAGAGAGGACATGAGGTGTCCATGTGGGACACAGAGAGAATTGTCAGAGAGGACAGAGGTGGTCATCCATAGTTGGACGGGTTCCCTCGGGGATAAAAATAATACAACGATTGAGGGACAGAAAATGGGATTTTTTCACAACTAAGATTAGACATCTCATCTTTCCTACAATAGTTTATAAATGACAGACTGTAATTCAACCTGCTGTCTTACGTTCTATTAGTGCTCTGTGTTTGTTGAGGCAACTGAGAAAGCAATCCGGAGCAATGTGTTTCTGTTGTATCGCGTTCTGGTTGTGTATCTAAAGCGCTGTAGCGCTATCAGAGGAAGGGATTTATGAAACGCAACCACCTTATGAGTGCAAGTGTTTGGGATTATGCCGCTGCGTAGTAAATCCTGGTCAGACGAGCAAGAAGAGGGAGCTGGGCTGACTATTATCCGGCTTCCCTGCTACGGGGGGAGGGGAGAGAGAGAGAGAGAGAGAGAGAGAGAGAGAGAGAGAGAGAGAGAAGAGAAGAGAGAGAGAGAGAGAGAGATTGGAGAGCGCGAGAGAGAGAGGAGAGAGAGAGAGAGAGAGAGAGAGCGAGGGAGCGCGAGAGAGAGAGAGAAGAGAGAGAGGGGAGAAAGAGGGAGAGAGAGAAACTGGACTTAGATGAACTCTACCCTCAGGACACACGACAGAGAGATTGGACAGATGGAATTGGAGGAGAAGGAGGAGATAGGCGGGGCAGTGAGATGATGTTGCCATGGTTGCAGGCTAGGGTCAGAGACAAGCAGAAACACATAAGGACAACTGCCCAGAGAACAAGCTAAGGCCCAACCATCCAGGGCAAGCCCGTCTGCAACACATCCCTCAACCCCACTAAACTCTCTTTTGGCTGCCATGTCCCAAATGACACCCTATTCTATATATTATATAGTGCATTGGCATTTTGGGTTGCACCCCCGGTCTCTGTGGAAACAGGATGGAACCCTGTAACGAGGTAGTGATGACATTAAGTAACACCTTGGCTCTGTCTGTCACAGCCCTTTGATTTACAACTCTGTAGGTGTTGGAATACACTGGTAATGAGAGGGATGGCGTGCGTGTGTTTGTGATGACTGTTTCTGGTTTGTTGTTTGCCACGTCGGTGTGTGTCAGTGTGTACACGCCTGTGTGTGCGTTTTTTGTACCTCTGTTGCCCGTCCACGTGCAGCAGCTTCTGTCCCCCTTTTCTCCTCACTCACTCACTCAGCCAGCCAGACCCGCTCTCAGGAGCAGTCCCCAGGAAACCTGTGACAGAGCCAGTGTGTGTTTGAAAATGGCTGCGCTCGCCGAGATAAGCAGATCAAAGCATGCTATTCATGTAATTGGCTTTCAGAAGCACACAGCCAAACCGTCTCATATCCGTGTGCAGTAACACTCAGTCGGAAGGGAGATTATTGGGGCAGGCAGGGAGGAGAGAGAGAGAGAGAGGAGGGGAGTGGATGGGGGGAGCTTCATTGTTGCTCATTAAAGCCGTGGAAGACGAGGAGGAGAAGCAGGGATGGAGGAAAAGGAGATTGGAGGTGTCCAGAGTTAAATGTCAGGTCGTTCAGAACCAAGGACAACCTCCAAGTATCCTACACATAGACAGATAAAGATGTTCCTTTGTCATTGTATACCCACACTACCCATTTCATCCCCAYTTCTCTCTTTCTTTCTGTTTTCCCACTTTCTCAAATGATGACCTCAAATGAAAATGTTCCATGGGCATGTTGCTATAGATGTAAATATGATGTTCCCTGTCATAAAACTCACAGTATTATTCACAATATCCTGTTTCTGATGTTCATCTGAGACACTTGAGGCTGAGTGTACGCCTCTCTTTCTTCTGCTGCTGATGTCGAATGCTTAATGTCTGCTAGACCTAGAGAACCTCTGTGACCGCTAAACGATCCCCCCCCCTGTCTTTCTCTCCTCCCTTCTCCAGGTCAGCTTTAGCTGTGTCCGAGAGGCCCACAAGAAGCTGCGTCTGGCCAACCGACTGGCCTGACCATGCGGATGAAGACGAGGAGCTCCCTAGAAAAAGACGCAACGCCAGAACGCCTTCAAGCGGCAGAGTGCCGGGGTCCGTAACGGAGCAGCAGGACGTCTTCCTCACAGCGGCTGTCACTACTTGGGAGGTGCTGTGGCGCCTCCACCTGGGAGGTTGTGAACATTGATAACACTGTATTGTACACTGTTTCGTGCCCACATACGACGTGCTTCACGCAGAAACACTTAATTTCCTCCCGTCGAGTCATAGTAGTGTGTGGAATAACGCTTTAATCGATACAAATATATGTATAGCTGAATAAAATATATAAACACCGCAGATTTTTACTGAGTTACAGTTCATATAAGGAATCAAGTACATGTAAATAAAATTCATAAGGTCCTAATCTTTTGGATTTCACATGACGGGGAATACAGATATGCATCTGTTGGTCACAGATACTTAAACCTCCGCATGGGCCTCACGATCTTATCATGGTGTCTCCTGTGCAATTCAAATTGACATTGATAAAATGCACTTGTGTTTTGTTGTCCGTAGCTTCCGCCTTCCTGACGCTCTGTAAAATCCTCTGACAGGTACGCTGTGGGCGTGGCTTACAAGTCAGCCCTAAGACGAGTGGAGTGGTAAGAACTCCTCCTCCTGGGTGTTCTCCCGCTGTAACACAACTTCATGGTGCGTCACAATGGCAAGGAGATGCTGTGGAGGCCAGCCACCAGCTCCGACGTCTGGAGTCCTTCTGGACTACGACAACTCCCTGTCCTTCTAGACGCCATGACTCAACACCTGCACACCGTTCGAGTCAGCTTCCTGCTCCCCGTGGCGCCCACTTTCATGATTTGGAACAAGTCAGTGATGATCTGTCGGGGCTTCCGGTGCCGGACTTTGTGAGCTGCCTGAGGAACACCAGGAGGGGATGATGACCTGTGTCGTCAGCAGGAGTCACCCTACATGTCGGGTCTGAAGGGCTGTCACTGAGTCCGGGACCGGGGTGTCCCAGTCCGGTAGACCGACAAGGGCTTGGACTGGACTCTGAACTGGGCTGGGCTAGACTCACTTACTTCCTGAGTTTGTGGGCCAATGGGGTTGAATTCTTTCTTCTCTCAGCTTCCTACTTCCTCCTCTTCCTCATTTTACCCAGCTTTCCTTCTTTTCTCTTCATGGGTGGTTTGTTACATGACCTACTACTTGCTCGGTGTGAGGATGTGTGTTGTTTTATGATATTTACAAATCAACACAGAAGCTTGACTTGCATTATGTGACTACTAGTCTTGTATTATAAGAAACTTTATTGATCATGATTGAATAGAGGAAAACTGTTAATATTTATGAATAATAAGTTGGTTGTCTTTATTTTCTTCTCAATGTTTTTAGATTGGTCTTTATTTCCTCAGTGTTTCAAAAAAAAAAAGAAGAAATGTATTTGGACACGGTTGTTCTTCCTCTAGATAGCATAGTGGATTTATCTTCTATAGAAATGGGATACGATATGAGGTTTATGCGATTTGTAACACAGTGAAATTAACAAAACTGACGGATAATTTTTTTACGAAAGTTGAATATTCAAGGGAGGGAAGAGAGGGTTATAACATTCGATTTGCTATCGGTTTTGATGTCATAGCATGAGCTGTATTCCTCTGTGATTGGTTCACACTTCATGTTTTGTTTAGTTCTGTTTTGCTGTGAGAAAAGCATGCTGCATTATAGGATCCCACTTCACTGCCCTCACTGGTTCACTTCCAGGTTATCATGAGGTAATTCTTGACTCCTGACCTATAGAATCCCTCACTGGTTCACTTCCAGGTTATCATGAGGTAAGTCTGACTCCTGACCATAGAATCCCTCACTGGTTCACTTCCAGGTTATCATGAGGTAATTCTTGACTCCTGACCTATAGATCTTCTCACAGTCACACGGAGCTCCACCACCTCCCTCACATCCAATCCTTGGTCGAGGTTTACCTATTCCAAAAGGGTGGTGTTGTTATTGGCGTTGATTTGTAAAAGTCCCAAGACAATGTAGATCTGTAATTTGTTTACCATTACCATCCCGATAGTCTATCTCTCATAGAAACCATCAGATTTCTATTCAAGAAAACACAAAACATTTCCCCAGATATGGTTAAGATTCCACAGAGAAGATTGTAGATCTATGACATCATCATTTTTTTTTAAAAGTAAAGCGTTACATCACCAAATACGTAGTAATTATTTGGGCTTTTTTTTTTGTTTATGGCTTTGGTGGTGTGGACTATGATTTTTAATGATTTTCCTCTGATTTAATATTCAGGGATTGAATACGTAGTGGGTCTGATCAAGACAATCAATAGTATATTTATTATGCAGAGAAACAGAAAGTAGTGTGTAGCTGAAAAACCACTGAACTAGCATGATGTAATACTTTAGATACTAACTGTGTTACTTACTGAAACCAACGGATGCTTTCTTTGTTCATCGAATTAAACGTAGTAGTGAAGATATTGGAAACAGACAGACTCGTACTACTGATGACGCCACCGTCCTGATGCCGGTATTTAGGACGTATAAAGGTATTTAGGGTCGTGTCCCAAATGGCACCCTATTCCTATATAGTGCCCTACTTTTGAATGTAAAAATAATAAATGATGCACTATGTAGGGAATAGGGTGGCATTTCAGACACAGGATTTAGTTTTCCATGCTAAATGTCATATTTCCTGTTTTTTTAAAGTTCCTGATTTAATTCGAATTTACAAACTAACCATCAGGCAGATTTGTCTTTGGCACCGTGAAAGTGGGAGACAGAGAGACAGACCTATGAATGGATCTGTAACTAACTGGTCCATCCTCAAGCTTCTTCAAAGAAACAATAGCTACTTTAAGGCTGGAGTGAGTCTTGAGTTCCATTATGGACCAACAGAACACAGCGGTTCAATAGTAAGATGAGAATGGTGAGTTCCATTATGGACCCAACAGAACACAGCGGTTCAATAATAAGATGAGAATGGTGAGTTCCATTATGGACCCAACAGAACACAGCGGTTCAATAATAAGATGAGAATGGTGAGTTCCATTATGGACCTAACAGAACACCAGTTCAAGCCGATGAGAATGGTGAGTTCCATTATGGACCTAACAGAACACCAGTTCAAGCCGATGAGAATGGTGAGTTCCATTATGGACCTAACAGAACACCAGTTCAAGCCGATGAGAATGGTGAGTTCCATTATGGACCTAACAGAACCCCAGTTCAAGCGATGAGAATGGTGAGTTCCATATGGACCTAACAGAACACCAGTTCAAGCCGATGAGAATGGTGAGTTCCATTATGGACCTAACAGAACACCAGTTCAAGCCGATGAGAATGGTGAGTTCCATTATGGACCTAACAGAACACCAGTTCAAGCCGATGAGAATGGTGAGTTCCATTATGGACCTAACAGAACCCAGTTCAAGCCGATGAGAATGGTGAGTTCCATTATGGACCTAACAGAACACCAGTTCAAGCCGATGAGAATGGTGAGTTCCATTATGGACCTAACAGAACACCAGTTCAAGCCGATGAGAATGGTGAGTTCCATTATGGACCTAACAGAACACCAGTTCAAGCCGATGAGAATGGTGAGTTCCATTATGGACCTAACAGAACACCAGTTCAAGCGATGAGAATGGTGAGTTCCATTATGGACCTAACAGAACACCAGTTCAAGCCGATGAGAATGGTGAGTTCCATATGGAACTAACAGAACACCAGTTCAAGCCGATGAGAATGGTCTTCCATTTAAAGAGCTGAATACTGGACTCAAGAGGTCAGAGTCTTTTAAAAAATAACACTGCTTGGATTATAACAGGTGGTAACACTTCACCGTAGACCCCCTTACGTATGCATTCATAA
The DNA here is from genome assembly GCF_002910315.2 of Salvelinus sp. IW2-2015. Lineage (NCBI taxonomy): Eukaryota > Metazoa > Chordata > Actinopteri > Salmoniformes > Salmonidae > Salvelinus > Salvelinus sp. IW2-2015. The sequence goes on along the minus strand of NW_019949645.1, from coordinate 3,403 downwards.
AGCCTTTATAACAGCTACATAAGACATAACATCAGTTAAATGCTGTTATTAAGGGTAATATCAGTATTGACTGAAGGGGAGGTGTTGTTTGCGCTCTCATTTCTCTTTTTTAGTTTAGCAGCAGATTTGGGAATGTTAGCCCTTACAAGAAAAAAGATTGCCGTTTTTAAAACTGCAGTAAAAGTGTAGTAACTACAGTCGATTGTGGTATTTTGGACGCAGTGATTGCAGAATAACTGCACTGTAACTGCAGTTACACTGCAAAATGACTGCAGTAAAAAAAAAWGTCTTATTTTGGACGCAGTATTTGCAACGTACTGCAGTTATACGGCATTCTAATTACAGTTATACTACAGTGTACTACAGATATACTGCATTCTAACTACAGTTATACTACAGTGTACTGCCGTTATACTGCACTCTGACTGCAATCTTTTTCCGTYAGGGACGTTTCTTGAATTATCAGAAAGACGATCAATTTGAAGAAAACATCATAGGTGAAAACTGTGGCTGCTGATTCCTGGGCTGAACTGACAAGATACCTTTTACTTGTACAAGAAGTGCATTTGACTGGGTCACCTACCGCATGCATGACTTGGTTCATACAGTCTGTGTATCTCACAAAGGTTTTTTATAGAAACACATTCATCACAAAATGTCAGTTTGAAATAGACAACTTTATTGAGACGTCTGTGTTCATGCATATCATCCAGGTAGTTTTGCTGTGCTTTGTGCTACTACTACTACTACTACTACTACTACTACTAGTACTACTACTACTACTACTACTACTACTACTACTACTAGTACTACTAGTACTACTAGTACTACTACTACTATTACTACTACTACTACTGGGATCAATAAACATACTGAGAATAATTGACTCTCTCTTTGTAGTTCAGCCACCTTCTAGACATGAAGGAATAGATCATCATTTTGCATTTCTGTTGTGTTTCTAAAAGGAATTATTTTTTACAGCTCTAGAAATAGATTCTTTACTTCTCTCCTCTGATATTTGAATCCAAACAACAGCTGTATGTTCAGGAAAACTACATCAACACTTTTGTTTCAAAAGATCTCTGACTCGTAGAAAGAAAATTATATTATATAACATTTTATAAAATACAAAAATATATTAACTAATGTTATTTATGTGAACTTAAAAATCCWATTTAAAAGTTGTATTCTAAAAAGTCATTAGTTATTGTATTCTGTTATTATCCTCACTTCCATAGATAGGTCTGTTGTGTAGCTGTCTCATGGAGATATTAGTTTATAACATCTGCCGAGACACTGGACTCAYAACGGAGGACCTTGTAACTTCCGTGATGGACAGAAAGATATAGCATGCCATCATTCAGCAAGTAGCTAAGCATCTCATGGGTTTGTAGGGAGGGGTTGTCTAAGCCTGCATTTTCAGGCCTGGGGGTTGTGGGCATGGGTATCAGAYAGGCCTGCTGGACTGGCAGGGCATACAGGGCCCAGGGTTAGTTGGAGGGGCATCGCCCTGTACCCCTCATCTGCTGTCCCTGGCACTGGGAATTAATGTGCACTTCAGGTCTRTCTTTCTGGCCTGAATGTAATTGTTTTTATTCTAGGCATGGAATGGCCCATAGGTCTCTGTCTGCTCCATGCCAAGTCTGATGACGGCAGAACACCCTGGTGTAATAATGGCTCTTATCATTGTCAACATGCAATGCATTTGGGGAAAATCCTCCCAGAAAAAAAAAAATGAAACATTTATATTCCTCTCATTAGTGGCTTTTTAATTGCTTTGCCTCTTGCAGCTGCACGATACTAGCAACCAGAAACTTCCCGGTCAGAAGGAAAACCAACCGACACTAACAAAATGTTCACTGCATGTGTGCATCTGCCTCTATCCACATGAAAAGTTGATCTAATTACATATCAAAGGCAGCGTTAGATAACACAACACCACATTAGCCATTCATGAGTCATGTTGACGGCAGGGTAGCATAGTGGTTAGAGTGTAGGGGCGGCAGGTACCCTAGTGGTTAGAGTGTAGGGCAGGCAGGTAGCCTAGTGGTTAGAGAGTAGGGGCGGCAGGTAGCCTAGTGGTTAGAGTGTAGGGGCGGCAGGTAGTCTAGTGGTTAGAACTTCCGGCGCCGACCGAGATGGCCGCCTCGCTTCGCGTTCCTAGGAAAATATGCAGTATTTTGTTTTTTTATGTGTTATTCCTTACATTGGTACCCCAGGTAATCTTAGGTTTCATTACATACAGTCAGGAGGAACTACTGAATATAAGAGCAACGTCAACTCACCATCGTTACAACCAGGAATATGACTTTCCCGAAGCGGATCCAGTGTTTTGCCTTCCACCCAATACAATGGATCTGATCCCAGCCGGCGACCCTAAACGCCTAAGCGACGCCGTAAAAGGGGCAAACGAGGCGGTCTCCTGGTCAGGTCTCGGAGACGGGCACATCGCGCTCCACTCCCTAGCATACTACTCGCCAATGTCCAGTCCTGACAATAAGGTTGATGAAATCCGAGCAAGGGTAACATTTCAGAGAGACATCAGAGATTGTAACGTTCTCTGCTTCACGGAAACATGGCTCACTCAAGAGACGCTAACGGAGTCGGTGCAGCCAGCTGGTTTCTTCACCCATCGCGCCAACAGAAACAAACATCTTCTGGTAAGAAGAGGGGCGGGGGTGTATGCCTTATGATTAACGAGACGTGGTGTGATCATAACAACATACAGGAACTCAAGTCATTCTGTTCACCTGATCTAGAATTCCTCACAATCAAATGTCACCGCATTATCTACCAAGGAATTCTCTTCGATTATAATCACAGCCGTATATATTCCCCCCAAGCAGACACATCGATGGCCTGAACGAACTTTATCTGACTCTTTGTAAACTGGAAACCACACACCCTGAGGCTGCATTCATCGTAGCTGGGGATTTTAACAAGGCTAATCTGAAAACAAAACTCCCTAAATTCTATCAGCATATCGATTGTGCTACCAGGGCTGGTAAAACCTTGATCATTGTTATACTAACTTCCGCGACGCATATAAGGCCCTCCCCCGCCCTCCTTTCGGAAAAGCTGACCACGACTCCATTTTGTTGCTTCCAGCCTACAAACAGAAACTAAAACAACAAGCTCTCTCGCTCAGGTCTGTTCAACGCTGGTCCGACCAATCTGATTCCACGCTTCAAGACTGCTTCGATCACGTGGATTGGGATATGTTCCGCATTGCGTCAACAACAATATTGACGAATACGCTGATTCGGTGAGCGAGTTCATTAGAAAGTGCATTGACGATGTCGTACCCACTAGCAACGAAAAAAAAAAACAAAAAAAAAACCGAGGGAAAAGGAAAAAAAGGAAAGGAAAGAGGAGGAAGAAAAGAAAAGAAAAACAAAAACCA
>NW_019949644.1:0-10434 GCF_002910315.2 Salvelinus sp. IW2-2015 | reverse complement strand
TCAGTAGAACAGTAGTACATCAGTCCGATTTAGAACAGTCAGAAGAGTATAACATCTAGTCATAGAAAGTAGTAAATCAGTCAGTAGAGCAGTAGTAAACATCCAGCTCAGTAGATACAAGTAGTAAATCAGCTCAGTAGAACAGTAGTACGATCACCGAGTAGAACAGTAGTAAAACAGCCAGTAGAACAGTAGTAACATCAGCAGGAAACAGTAGTAACATCAGTCAGTAAACACTAAGTAATCAGCATTAGATACAGCTAGTAACATGCACAGTAGAACAGAAGTAACTTCAGTCGTAGAACCGTATAATCACCAGTAATAAGTAGAACATAAGTGAACAATCAGTCAGATAGAACAGTAGTAACATCAGCCATAGAAAAGTGTAATCATCGGTCAGGTAGAAAACAGTAGAAACAATCACCAGTAGAACAGTAGAACAGTAGTGAACACAGTCAGTAGATACAGTAGTAACACAGTCAGTAGATACAGTAGTATACATCAGTCATGTTAGAGTCAGTATAACATCTGGACATGCTGAACAGTAGTAACATCAGCATAGAAGTAGTAACATCACGTGCAGTAGAAACAGTAGAAAGTAGTGAACATCAATCCAGTAGAACAGTAGTTAACATTCAGACTGGAGAACAGTAGTAAACATCAGCTCCCAGTATAGAACAGGTAGTTACACAGCCAGTAGAACAGTAAGTAACATCAGCTGCAGTAGAGACAGTTAGACAGTAGTAATATCAGCCCAGAGAACAGTAGTAGACATCAGGTCAGTAGAACAGTAGTGAACATCAGTCAGTAATACAGTAGTATCTCAGTCAAGTAGAACATTAGTACATAGCCAGTAAACGAGTAGAACAATGTAGTAATCAGCCAGTAGAACAGTAGTAACATCAGCCAGTAGAACAGTAGTACATCAGACAGTAGACCAGTAGTAACATCAGCCAGAAGACAGTAGTAACATCAGCCAGTAGAACAGTAGTGAATCAGCCAGTAGACAGTTAGTAACACTCAGACAGTAGAACAGTAGTAACATCAGCCAGTCAGAACGTAGTAACAGTAAGCCAGTAGAACAGTAGTAACAATAGCTCAGTAGAACAGTAGTACATCAGGTAATTAGAACAGTAGTAACATCAAGCCAGATAGAACAGTAGTAAATCAGCCAGTAGAAGAGTAAAGTAACATCAGCTCAGTAGAACAGTAAGTAAACATCAGTCAGTTAGAACCGTAGTAACATCAGTCAGTAAACAGTAGAACATCAGCCAGTAGAACAGTAAGTAACATCCACCAGTTAGAGACAGTAGTAACATCAGCCATAGGACAGTAAATACAGGTAGTGAACATCAGTCAGTAGTGAGAAACAGTAGAACAGTTAGACAATCACTCAGTAGAACAGTAGTAACAAGCCAGTAGAATCAGTAGTAACATCAGCCAGTAGATAGCAGTAGTAATACAATCAGGCAGGTAGGACGAGACAGTAGTAACATCATAGACAGGTAGAAACAGTAGTAACATGCAGTAGTACGTTATCAGTACGCAGTTTAGGAACAGTAGTACATCAGCTCAGTAGAGTTAGAAGTAGTAACATCAAGCTCAGTAGAACAGTAGTAACATCAGCATGTAATACTAGTAGTAACAGTCAGCCATGTAATGTAGTAACAGTCCATAAAATCAGTACCACAGTCCAGTAAGAGGTAGTAACATCAGCCAGTAGAACAGTAGTCAACACGTCCAGGTAAGAAGACATAGTAACATCAGGCAGTAGAAAACAGTAGAATTATGAACATCATGCCAGTAGTAATAGAGCAGATAGTAGACATCAGCCAGTAGAAACAGATAGTAACATGCAGGCAGTATAATGAACAGTAGATTACAGTAGTAATCAGCCAGTAGAGTACAGTAGAGAACAAGTTCATGTAGAACAGGTGTGAACATCAGCCAGTATGATACAGAGTAACATTCAGTTCAGTAGAATCAGTAGTAACATCGAGCCAGTAGAAGCAGTTAGTAAATAGTCAGTAGAACAGTAGTTAGATCAGCCAGTAGAAACAGTAGTGAACTCAGTCATAAAGAAGTAAGTACATCACCAGTTAGAACAGTTAGTAACAGTCTGAGCCAGTAGGAAGCAGTATAGTAACATCACGCCAGTAGAACAGTAGTACACAGCCATAAGAACAGGTAGTAACATCGAGCCAGTAGAACAGTAGTAATCAGTCAGTAGAAAGAGATGACAGTAGTAACAAGCAGTCAGTAGAACAGTAGAACAGTAAGTAACACATCAGCCAGTAGAACAGTAAGTAACATTCATCTAGCCAGTAAGAACAGTAGTACATCAGTCAGGTAGAACAGTATAACATCAGTCACTAAACCAGTAGTAAACATCAGTCATGTAGAACAGTAATAAGCATCACCAGTAGAGTACAGTAGTAACATCACCTAGAACAGTAGTTAAACACAAGTCAGTAGAACGTATAACATCAGTCGTAGGATAATAGTAAATCAGCCAGTAGAGACATAGTGAACATCAGCCAGTAGAATCAGTGTCAAATTTAGCCAGTAGAACAGTAGTAAATCAGACCAGTAGAATCAAAGTAGATACAGTAGTGACATCATCAGTAGAACAGAAGTAACACTAAGTCTCTAGGTAGAACATGATACATCAGCCAGATAGAAAGTATACATCAGGCTCATAATGAACCGTAGTAACATCTAGTCAGTAGAACAGTAGTAACATCAGCATTGAACAGTAGTAACATCAGTCAGTAGAATCAGTACTAACATCAGCCAGTACACAGTAGTAAGCATCAGCCAGTAGAACAAGTAAAACATAATGTCAGCTAGAACAGTTATATACATCAGTCAGTAGAACAGTAAGTAAGCATCAGCATGTAGAACAGTTAGTGAACAGTCAAGGCAGGTTAGATCCAGGTAGTAACATCGCCAGTAGAAAGTGAACTCAGTTCAGTAGAGACAGTAGTAACATCAGAGCAGTATATACAGTAGTACAGTAAGTAATCATCAGGCCAGTATGATACAGTAGAAACTGCAGCCAGGTAGATAGTATAACATAGTCCGTAGAACAGTATCAACGATCAGCCAGTAGAAACAGTAGTAACTATCGAGCATAGAAAAGTAGTAACATCACCAGTAGAAGTAGTACAGCCAGTAGAGCAGTAGTACAGTCAGTCTTAGAACAGTAGTACCGATTCAGCCAGTGAACAGGTAAGTAACATCAGTCAGTCAGAATCAGTAAGAACAGTAAGTAACATCAGGTCCGAGTTAGAACAGTAGACACAGTAGTAACATCAGTCAGTATGAACAGTGAAGTAACATCAGCAGGTAGAACAGTAGTAACTCAGTCAGTAGATACAGTAGTAACATCACAGTAGAACAGTAGTAACAGCAGTAGAAAGTATAACATCAGTCCAGTAGAACAGTAGGTAAAGCTACACCAGTAAAGAACTAGTGGTTAACATCAGCCAGTTAGGAACTAGTGTAACTCAGCTCAGTAGGAAAAGTAGTAACATCAGTCAGTTAGAACGAGTAGTAACATCAGCTCCGTTAGATACAGTAGTAAATCAACGCCAGTAGAACAGCGTAGTAACTCAGCCCAGTAGAACCAGTAGTTAACATTCAAGCCGAGTAGAAAAGTAAGTAACATGCAGTCAGTAGAGACAGTAAAGTAACATAAGTCCAGTAGAACAGTAGTAATATTCAGACAGTAAGTAACAGTAGATACGTAGTAAATCAGCCAGTATGAGACAGTAGTAAACTATCAGCCAGTAGAAAGGTAGTAACATCAAGACAGTGACACGTAGAACAGTAGTGAACATCACCAGTAGAACAGTAGTAACATCCGTCAGTAGATACAGTAGTACATCAGCCAGTAGACAGTAGTACATCAGCCGAGTACAACAGTAGTTAACATCAGTCAGTAGAACAGTTAGTAACATCACCGTAAGAACTGGTATGTAACATCAGTCAGTAGAACTAGTAAGTGATTAGCCAGTATAAGAACAGTCAGTAACTATCAGCCAGTAGATACCGTATAACATCATCCAGTAGACAGTAGTAGCATCAGCCAGTAGATAACAGTAGTAAATCAGTAGAGAGACAGTAGAAAACAGTAAGGAAGATCATCAGTAGAACAGTAGTAACATCAGCCAGTAGAACAGTAGTGAACACAGTGCATTAGAAACAGTAGTAACATCAGCGAGTAGAACAGTAGTAACATTCAGCCAGTAGAACAGTAGGAAATCAGCCAGTAGACACATGTAGTAAATCGAGTCAGACGAACAGTAGGAACAGTAGTAACATCAGCCAGTAAGACACAGTAGTAACATCCAGCCAGTAAACCAGTAGTTAACATAGTCAGGTAGAACAGTAAACGAGTAGTACATCAGCCGAGTAGAACAGTGAGTTAATCAGCGCAGTAGAATCAGTAGGTACACATCAGTCAGTAAACAGTAGAGACAGTAGTAACATCCGCCATAGAACAGTAAGTAACGATCAGCGCAGTAGAGACAGTAGTAACATCAGTCAGTAGAACAGTAGTAACATCACCAGTAGAACAGTAGTAATCATCAGCATAGTAACAGTTAGTAACATCAGCTCAGTAGAACAGTCGTAAATCCAGTCCTGATGTTACTACTGTTCTACTGGCTGATGTTACTACTGTTCTACTGTTCTACTGACTGATGTTACTACTGTTCTACTGGCTGATGTTACTACTCTCTCCTCTCCCCCTCTCCCCTCCATAACCTCCTCTCTCCTCCATCTCCTCTCTCCTCTCCCCCTCTCCCCTCCATAACCTCCTCTCTCCCCCTGTGTGTGTGGTGTCGGTGATGTGTTGTGTGTGTGTGTGTGTGCGTGCGTGTGTGTGTGTGTGTGTGTGTTCCTGTGTGAGTGTGTATCTACCTGTGTGTGTGTTCCTGTGTGTGTGTGTACACCTGTGTCTGTAGAGATGGCTAGTATTTCTGTTATGTGTTTGAAACATGTATTTCTGTAACTTGTGACTATTTAGTCATGTGCATGACCCTGGGCTGAACTACACTCCAATAGATTTGTAACAACATACTGTAATTTTTATTTTCACATCAATGCAAAATGATGCTCTAAACCATTTTTATAACGGTTCACCATTTTGTGGCCTCTTTTCACCCTGCATTGGTATCAGACGTCCGATGGCACTATGGTGTGATAAGACTGTCTGCTAAATGTGTATGTATAAAATAGACGATTGCAAAGCATGCTGAGTATTATTCTAATGAGCGCTGCCCCAAAACAAGAGTTTGTCTAGAAGGGATACATATGGCTTTTGTCAAAATTGACTTTTAAGTAGCAGGTTAGGAGAATTAACGTAGCAGGTTAGGAGAATTTACATCGCAGGTTAGGAAAACTTACGTAGCAGGTTAGGAAAACTTACGTAGCAGATTAGGAGAATTAACATAGCAGGTTAGGAAAACTTACGTAGCAGGTTAGGAGAATTAACGTAGCAGGTTAAGATAATTACTGTAGCATGTTAGGATAATTAACATAGCAGGTTAGGAGAATTAACGTAGCAGGTTAGGATAATTAACGTAGCAGGTTAGGAAAACTTACGTAGCAGGTTAGGAGAATTAACGTAGCAGGTTAGGAAAACGTACGTAGCAGGTTAGGAGAATTAACATAGCAGGTTAGGAGAATTAACATAGCAGGTTAGGAGAATTAACGTGGCAGGTTAGGAGAATTAACGTGGCAGGTTAGGAGAATTAACGTAGCAGGTTAAGAGAATTAACGTAGCAGGTTAAGATAATTAACGTAGCAGGTTTGGAGAATTAACGTAGCAGGTTAAGAGAATTAACGTAGCAGGTTATGAGAATTAACATAGCAGGTTAGGATAATTAATGTAGCAGGTTAGGAGAATTAACGCAGCAGGTTAGGAGAATTAGGGTAAGGTGTTTCCCATCTAGACAAGAAAATAAGGCCAATGATAATAACCAGTGTGCTTTGCAGTTCATCTTGGTATGTTCTCCCTCTCTCTGTCTCTGTCTCCGTCCGTCCGTCCGTCCGTCTCTCTCTCTCTCTCTCTCTCTCTCTCTCTCTCTCTCTCTCTCTCTCTCTCTCTCTTTCTCTGCTGTCTCTCATCTCTTTCTCTTTTCCTCCCTCTCTCTCTTCTCTCATTCTCTCCTCTCTCTCTTCTCCTCTCTCTCTCTCTCTCTCTCGTCTCTCTTCTCTCTTCTCTCTCTCTCTCTCGTCTCTTCCTCCTCTCTCTCTGCACAGAAACAGCCAACAACAGTATGGGGTTGTGTGTATCTATCCAGGCTGGGCTGTGTGTGTACTGTAGATAACAGGTTGTGGGTGTGTCTTACATGTGTGGGTGTGTGCAGGCCACAGCGGGCCAGCTCGCTCCACTGCCAGGTTGATTTAGGGCCGGCGATTTTTCCGTACCTGTACAGGTGCAGGCGTCTGGGCGGGCACTGCCGGGCGATATGGGACTAGAGGGGGCTTGCTATTTCCTCATCGATGGATCTGAGGGGAACTGGGGGGGGTGGGGGGAGTAGAACGACGAGGAAGGGGGAGGAAGGGCGATGAAGGGAGAAGGTATAGAGTGACGAGGGAGACTCTACATAGTATCAGACTTTGGTCAAATATCATACACTATCAGTCAAAAGTTTGGACACACTACAGATAAGTGTTTTTCTACATTGTAAATAATAGCAAGAATCATGATAAACTATGAAATAACACATAATCTGGAGCAGTTAGTACAATGAAACTATGGATATTTTCAGATATTCCATTTGGTTTAGTATTCGTCCTGGGCAAAAATAATCACACTCAGTTCAACTACAGACCGCTGAGAGTGGTTAAACTAACACCAGAACTACAGCATACCACGACTGAGAGTGATGCACTACACCAGACGGATACAATAACAACGCTGAGCTAGTTCAAACCACAGTCGAGATGTTCACTCACCACAGTCATCACACAGCCGCTGAGAGTGTTCAGAATCTACACCACTGAGAGTTGTTCAACTACAACCAGTAGAGACGTGTTCACTACAGACAACCGGTGATATGTTTCAGCATACACGCTGAGAGCTGTGTAACTACCGCACGACTGAGATGTTCAACTAACCCATGACGAGTTCAGACATACACTGCCGAGGAGAGTGTCTAACCTAACAGCCGCCTGAGCAGTGTTCAACCTACACCTGAGAGTGTTCAACCTACACGCCCGAGAGTGTTTCAACTACACAAACACGCTGAGAGTGTAATACACCACTGAGAGTTGTTCAACTTAACACACTGGAGAGTGTTTAACAATACAAAGGAGAAAAACCGCGTGAGGAAGGTTTTCACACCAACGCCGCTGAGAGTGTTCAATCTACAAAACAAAACAACCAGCGGTGCTGTGGAGTGTTCAGATACAAGACAAAGGAAACCGCGGGAGTGTCAACTACCATGAAGAGCCAAAATACCGCTGAGAGTGTTCAATACGAGAACAGAAAAAAACCCGTGGGGCGGAGAGTGTTCAAACTAGCACCAGTCACTCTGTGAGAAGAATGTTGAACACTACAAAACAACGCTGAGAGTCGTTCAAACTACGAACGGCTGAGAGTGGTTCAACTACAAAAAAACGAAAGAAAACCTAGCTGAGAGGTGTTGAATAACAAATACACCGGTGAGTGTTCACTAACACATCGCCGCGTGAGAGTGTTCACTACGACCGCGCTGGGAGTGATGGTGATGGTTACAGTTTGAGATGAATGAGTGTGAATGGTTTGTTGATGCGATAAAGCCGTTTGACGATGAGTGTGGTGGTAATGGTTGATGGTTACCCTGTTGACTCGATGGTGGTGCTGTTTGTGTGGATGGTGTAGCACCGCCGTGTGGTGCTGGGTCCGTTGACGTGAGTGGATGGTTATGGTGATGGTTGTACCCTGTTTGCGATCGAGTGTGATGGTGTATTTTCTCCTTTCGCAGCGATGGGGCGTGTGTTCTCTTCGGCGCGCGGTGTTTCTTGAGGAGGACGGTGTAGTTCCCCAGCGATCCTCGAGGGTGAACGTCTCTGATTCTCTAAGTTATACGCAGTGTGATGGGGACGCATCCGTTGAACACTCTGGACGGCGGCTGATACTTTCACCTTTATACCTGAGAAAAATCCAGACAAAAGGACCCAAAGTTTGAACATTGAATATCGAATATGTTGTAGCAAATGTATTAATTTAAATACAGTACAGACCAGAACAAGGGGTAATCAAATCTTTGGAGACTTTGTCAGATTCGTATCTCTAGGTAGAATAGCTAACTGCAGCAGGTAGGAAATGGCTAACTGCAGGCAAAGGGGAGTAGTACTTGCAGCAAGGTAGAAGCTACCGTGCACAAGGTTTTAGAATAGTCACTTTCGTAGCAAGGTAGAATTCTCTGTCACTAAGCGTGGGTAGATAGGGTCTGCGCAAGGGTAGAATAGCTTACTGCAGCAAGGTAGAACTGCTAACTGTAGCAAAGGTAGAATAGCTAACTGCCGAGGAGGTAGAATAGCTAACTGCAGCAAGGTAGAATAGCTACTGGCAGCAAGGTAGATTAGGCTCACTGTAGGCAGGTAGAATAGCTACCTGCATGCATAGGTGAGAATGCTCCTGCAGCAGGTAGAACGCTACGCTGTCAGCTAAATAGCTTGTTAGTGAATGGCTAAACACAGAATGTCAGCAAGAAAGAGAACTAGTTTTGAAAGAGCGAATTTTCAGAGGGGCGAACTCTAACCGCACAAATGAATGAAAGAGTGATGTTCCAGTGTAAATGTTAATGTTTCGCTGTTCAGATAGTTTAATGTTCAATGGCGATGATAGTTAGTGTTCCTTTTCGCATTGCAGGATAGTTATGTTCCATATGATCCGAGATAGTTGTTAATGTTCCGATAGTCAGGATGAGTTAATGTTCGCAGTATGTCAGATGTTAATGGTTCCATGGCAGAAGTAGGTTAATGTCCATATAGATTTATTGTTCGCATACTAATAGTTTAATGTTCTATCAGGATAGTAATGTTGCCATAGTCGATGAGTTAAGTGGTGTCCATATCAGATTAGTTAATGAGTTCACGTCAGAGTAGTTAGATGTTGCCACCAACGTCAGTATAGTTTTGTGTCCATATCAGAATGTTAATTGTTCGATGGCAGAATAGTTAACGAATGGCAGATGGTCTGTACCACTGTTTTCAGGTTGCGGGTGTGCTGACTTTGGCTAAGCAGTTTAATAGAAAGGACTTCTGTCGGCTGATTGTTGCCTCCGTGACGGTTGGCCCGTCTGTACGTCTAGGCTGATGAATGGCTCTTCTCTTCTGGCAGAGCAGGACACAGATGTTGCGGAGGGACACCCAACACACACAACAGACACGTACACACAACCTGGTGCGTACAGAACAACGTACAGAGTTCACACACGAACACACACAACGCATGGACCAGCACAAGCACACAGCGACACCGCACCATACAACACAGGACACACGCCACGCAACCACACAAGGAGGCAAACTGTAAGAGGGCAAGGAACGATGTGAAGCAGAGGAGTTTGGTGATGCAATAGCTTTGGCGGTAATAAGAAACCTTTGGTCAGAGACGTGAGAGGAAAGTTATCTATTACCGGTAGGCTTTAAGCTCAGCGGGCTTAACACAGTGCTTTTGGCCCCGGTTTTTTATCAAAGTGGTTCTTACATTGGCACTATGAGTTTGTGCGTTGCCGAGATCCATGTGTTTCTTCATCAGTGGATGGCGAGCAGGTGTAGTGCGGTGGTCAGGTGAGGTGAATTGGCTGGTAGCATGTTTGCCTCGTGAACTGAGCGAGAGAATGTAGGCGCTTGTGCACTATGCCACTTGATTGTTCTTAGGAGTGGGAGAGGAGGGAAAGAGAGAGGGAGGGATAGAGAGAGCGTAGGGGGGGGAATTTAAGAGAGAGAGAGGAGGGGGGAATTAGAGAGAAGGAGGAGGTTTAGAGAGAGCGGAGGAGAGAAAAGAGTGGGGTCGAGAGAGAGAGGATTCGAGAGCAAGGGGAGGGATTTTGATTTAAAAGAGAGAGGGGGGGATTTAGAGAGAGAGGGGGGATAGAGAGAGGCGGGGGGGGTTTAGAGAGAGAGAGAGAGAAAGAGGGTGGGCGAGAGAGAGAGGATGAGAGAAGAGGGGGATGGAGAGAGAGGATATATATGAAATTTTGAAGTCTTTATTTCTTTTGGAAGACTGTCTGTGGAATACTTATGGTACATTTTTTATTGTTTATTGTTTCTTTTGTTTAGTTATCTCTTCACTTGCTTTTATTGGGAAACATATGTTTCCTCCATGACGAGGCCACTACATATTTCAGCATGCAAATAAGCTTAAATTGGAGATATTTGTGATATTACATTAGAGAGAGTGAGCAGATCGGCGAAGAAGAGAGAGAGAAA
>NW_019949643.1:10670-15035 GCF_002910315.2 Salvelinus sp. IW2-2015 | reverse complement strand
AACAACTGATATCTCCTCCCTATGTTTTAGATGTGGCTCAGATGAAGGAACATTCCTCCATTCCACTTGGCAGTGTTCAAAACTACACGGTTCTGGCAGGGGGTATGCGGATACCATATCCTCAATTCATGGGTGTGCATTCCCTTTAGACCCAGAGGTCTGTCTACTGGGCAACTTTACTAACACCAATCTTAGGCAAAGCCATACTATAAAGCTAACAGAAATATTGCTAGCGATTGCCAAGAAATGTATTGCCTTGAAATGAAATTGGATTCCCCCCCTGCCAGTTGCAATGTGGCTATCAGAAGTTAATAGTTGTATCCCACTGGAGAAAATCACTTACCGCTTGAGGAATAAGTTAAATACATTTTACAGAATTTGGCAACCTTTTATTGGCTATTATGGAGAATCTCCCCCCACATCACATTGAATGAATCTCTATATTATCCTTATATAATGTTTCACACGTAATGTATAATATGTAACCTACGGCAGGTGACCATATGATCCAATGTCTCATTATAATCTTTTTTTATGTATGTTGTTTGTATATATAATTATAATTTGTTTGATTTTACTTTTTGTTACGCTCATCTGTTACTGTCACTTTGTCCTATTGTTGTCTAATATCTTTTCACGTTTGTCTTGAATGTTGTTAATTGGAAAAGCAAAAAAAAAATATTCAAAAAAAAGAAAGGCCTGCTCGCTGAAGTGTTTCAGGGAGCGTTTGACAGTGATGAGTGGAGGTCGTTTGACCGCTGACCCATTACGGATGAGGCAATGAGGCAGTGATCGCTGAGATCTTGGTTGAAAACAGCAGAGGTGTATTTGGAGGGCAAGTTTGTTAGGATGATATCTATGAGGTACCCGTGTTTATGGAATTGGGGTGGTACCTGGTAGGTTCATTGATAATTTGTGTGAGATTGAGGGCATCAAGCTTAGATTGTAGGGGGCTGGGGTGTTAAGCATGTTAAAATTTAGGTCGCCTAGCAGCACGAGCTCTGAAGAAAGATGGGGCAATCAGTTCACATATAGTGTCCAGAGCACAGCTGGGGCAGAGGGGTGGTTTATAGCAGGCGGCAACGGTGAGAGACTTGTTTTTAGAGAGGTGGATTTTTAAAATAGAAGTTCAAATTGTTTGGGAACAGACCTGGATAGTAAAACAGAACTCTGCAGGCAATCTTTGCAATAGATTGCAACACCGCCCCCTTGCCGTTCTATCTTGTCTGAAAATCTTTAGTGGGGATGAAAATGTCAGAATTTTTGGTGGCTTTTCTAAGCCAGGATTCAGACACGGCTAAAACATCCGGCGTTGGCAGAGTGTGCTAAGACAGTGAACAAAACAAACTTAGGAGGAGGCTTCTAATGTTAACATGCATGAAGCCAAGGCTATTACGGTTACAGAAGTCATCAAAAGAGAGCGCCTGGGAATAGGAGTGGAGCTAGGTACTGCAGGGCCTGGATTCACCTCTACATCACCAGAGGAACAGAGGAGGATAGGATAAGGGTACGGCTAAAAGCTATGAGAATTGTCGTCTAGAACTTCTAGAGCAGAGAGTAAAAGGAAGTTTCTGGGGGCGATAAAATAGCTTAAAGGAATAATGTACAAGACAAAGGTATTACGGATTGTGGTTGTTATGATGGCTGTTCACAAGTATATCTGTATATATCTGTATTTTAACCAAATAATGGTTGAATTGGAGAAGTTTAAGCTGCCTATCAATCATTGATGTTGCAACCAGTGGACAGCCAGTGAAAAATGTGCTCTTGCAACAGCTGCATAGTGCGGATCTTTGGATCCAGCCTATGGAATGAAAGTTTGAGGGAGTTCCTACCTTCTAAACTTCTCCATGGTATTGTGCTCCATATTGTCAAAAACCAGTTTAATTTAAGAAGACCACAAGTGGGGCTTTTATTGCTCAATCTAATTTGTGCTGATTCCCCTCCCAAAAATCCAAAGCCCTAACGGACACATGGTCAAATTCGCGCACTTTTGATAGACTAAACCAGCTGCAAATGATCGAGAGCTTGGGACTATAAGGTTCTATCTGCATTTTTGTCAAAATTTAGTTATTGACAGACTTGTTCTGTTCAATGTTCTCTACCTATATAGTACTTTAAATACCCCCAATTCATGTTGTTATATTCAAAAGAATACAATCAAAAAATTGCTGTAAATTTGTTTTTACAGATGGAACCTTTAGTCCCAAATTCTCTATCAAAGTGTCACCAACAAAAACATAAAACAATAGGCCTATAACAAGTCCAGAACATGGCCTTCATTTTCCACATGCAAATAGCACTTTTCGGTTGTGCTCAAAGCATACTATTCCATGAGAGCTGCATTGTTTTATTCAACTCGAAGCAATGAGCCCAATCAGTCCTCGCATGACAACCGAATCATAAACAACAGAGTAGGATACTAATCCTTCGTTTTTGGGTTATACTCAGGTAGAACAATTTGGCTAATCTATATTTTCATAGTTCCAAGTCCTTTTCTTGACGAACAAGGGTATTCAATTAATTGGAATGACTGGAAATCTGACAGACTTGTTTTTAATGTAGATATACCCTAATATTATTATTATCTGTAGTAGAAAGCAATGGGTTAGAAGAAGCCCACATAACTAACCCATAAAGTAAAATGCAACATCGTTGTTGTCCTACCTAGGATTTTMTTTTGTTTGCTGAAGTGCAGAGGCCTACCTGAACTCTTCGCATTGTATTATTCTCCCGAGTGGCGCAGTGGTCTAAGGCACTGCATCACAGTGCTAGCTGTGCCACTAGAGATCCTGGTTCGTATCCAGCTCTGTCTCTGTAGCCGGCTGTGACCGGGAGACCCATGGGATGGCGCACAATTGGCCCAGCGTCGTCCAGGGATGGAATGGCAGGCAGGGATGTAGCTCAGTTGGTAGAGCATGGTGTTTGCAATGCCAGGGTTGTGGGTTCAATTCCCACGGGGGCCAGTATGTAAAAATATAATAAAATAAAAAACTAAAATAAACAAAAAGAAAAAGAAAAAATATAAAACCAAATAAAATAATAATAATAATGTATGCACTCACTAACTGTAAGTTGCTCTGGATAAGAGCGTCTGCTAAATGACGTAAATGATTTCACAGTATGTCTGGCTGTGCATTCGAATGTTATTAGGATCCCCATTAGCTGATGCCACCGACGTCAGCTAATCTTCATATGTAAAATACTTTATTTACAATTGAAATTGACAAATATTGCAGGTCACAATGCCCATGTGGATTTTCAAGGTGTGGAGACGGTCATCATGCAGCTGGAGGTCTCAATCAGGACTACAAGGTTGGGGACGTCATGATCATCAAAGACCACATCAACATGCCTGGGTTCGCTGGGAACAACCCACTGGCAGGACCCAATGATGAGAGGTGTGTGGTTATGTAAATGATACAACGGTTAGGGGCGTACAATATAGTGATTACAGAATGCATATTAAAAAGGGGGCGGACTGCCAAAAATACAAGTTTTACTTGAATTATACAGATGTAATTATTAGGCAATGTATTTTTGGGCGTGCACCCTTTTTCCACAAGTGCTTTCTCAGGGACTCAAAACGGGTTTGGTTGAGTTACTACCTTCTCCTCCTCCTAGATTCGGGGTTCGGTTCCCCTCCATGTCTGATGCTTATGATAGGGAACTTCTGCAGCTGGCACAATGTGTGGGGGCGGAGCTTGGCTTTGGTGACTTCCTGAGAGAGGGAGTGTACTGCGTCCTGGGAGGGCCCTCGTTCGAAACCATCGCTGAGTGTCGTATGATGAACAGACTGGGGGCTGACGCTGTGGGTGAGTCCTGGAGCAGCTACACAGAGTTATCACAACACCTTAGCACTACTACAATCGTKTTCTACTCTAGCAACAATCTGAACTTCTAAACTTCTCCCACTGCCATAACAATACTTTTGCAAGCWCTCCATTGTTCTTATAGTTTACTCTTGCAGCATTTCATGCAGAATTATTGACAATGCAACATTTGAATCACATTGTCGGTTAGTGCATTGTTGGTTAGTGCTTTTGTCCTCCCCTTCCTCCTTGTTCTAGGTATGAGCACGGTGCACGAGGTGATTGTAGCGCGTCACTGTGGGATGCGTGTGTTCGCCCTGTCCCTGATCACCAACCAGGCTGTGATGGACTACGACAGCCTGGAGAAGGCCAACCATGAGGAGGTCCTATAGACAGGCCAGCTGAGGGGAGAGCAGCTAGAGAGACTGGTGACCAACATGGTGACCCGTGTAGAGCACAACAATAACGACGCCTGATAACTCTGACTGGTTACACCGTGTGTCTGTGTGTGTGTGTGTGTGTGTGTGTGTGTATATGTGTGTGTGTGTGTGTG
>NW_019949643.1:0-10439 GCF_002910315.2 Salvelinus sp. IW2-2015 | reverse complement strand
TAACGGTGAATTCTTTGGTGACTGTAGAGTCTAATCCGAGATCCACAAACTTTATTGCAGATGGGGCATGTGCAGTCTGTGTTGGCGGGGGCAGGCATGGTTGCATGTCTCCGAGCTAATTGTGCTCCTCTCCACATCCCACCTCTGTACACCGCTCTGGCAGAGCTGCCGCCAGGTAGAACTGTCGGCTGCAGCGTCCTCCAGGTCTTTGGGTTTGATGTTGCAATTCTTCAGCAACGTCCTTGTAGCGTCCCCCAGCAGACCACTGGCCAAGGTGCAGCTGGCCATACAGGATCTTCTTTCTTTGGTGTGGAGGTGGAGATCCCTGTTTTGGAAGACCCTGCGTCTGAGTTTCCCGAAAGCAGCTGATGCTTGCTTGGTCCTGTTTTGCATTTTCGAGGTCGATGCTGCAGTCCTCCAAGAGGATACTGCCCAGGTATTTGAATGACGGGACTATTGCCAGTGATTTGTGTTCAATGGTGAAGATAGGCATGGTATGTGGAGGGCTGGATCTCCTTTGTCAGACCACCTATGTCTTGGTGGTGTTGATAGACAGTCCCGTCCTGCTATAGACCCTCACAGCCATTACAAGGACGGACTGAATGTCTTCCGGAGTGTGGGCCACAAGAGCACAGTCATCAGAATACTGCAGCTCAAGAACACGCTCCGTCGAAACCTCGGTGGTTGCTTGGAGCCTCCTGATGTTGAATAGGTTTCCATCCAGCCTGAAGTCCACCGCAACCCCGCTGCTGTCCTCAAGTTCCTTGTGGGGAAGCTGGGTGACACATAGGAGGAAGATATTAAAGAGTACAGGTGCCAGCACACACCCCTGCCTCACACTGATGCTTACTACAAATGCTGACTCCTGCCCACCTATGGCCACCTGAGCCATCATCCCATCATGGAACTGGCAAAGGATGTTGACAAATGTGTCTGGACAGACACATTTTAGTAGAAAGCTCCATAGTAGTTCCCTGCTCACAGTGTCGAAGGCCTTGGAGAGGTCGACAAAGGCCATGAAACGGTCCYGATGTTGTTCACGGCAGTTTTCCTGGAGTTGTTGTGCCATGAATATCATGTTGACCGTACTCCTGTTCTTTCTGAAGCCGCATTGTGACTCTGGCAGCAGTTCCTCTGTGATGTTGGCTAGGGGGATACGGAGAGACATGATTCTTTCACTTATGCCGACAGGTGTTTCGGTGAGGCTGGGTAAAATGCTGTTCTTAATTGCCAGTCCCACACCGTGCTGATGTTGTCCACCTGGAGGGTAACCTTTTCAGAAGAAGGTGTAACCTTCTCCCTCCTCTTTCAGGGAGCTTTCATCCAGGAACCTGGTCTCACTCAGGGCAGCAATGTCAATGGTGTAGCGCCATAGTTCTGCAGCAATCAAAGCTATTATCGTCAAAGACAGTTCTGATGTTCCATGTCGCCAGTTTCAGGGGAATTATTTTCTTTGCCATTTTTTGACCGCTGAGTGGAACTCACAATATGTGTGGTAACCTATCCAGGAAGGGGTGAGTGTGCAATTTTTAGGTCACCTTTTCTAGGCCTCTCCCCAGCTGGGGTGAGCAGTTTGGCTCCTAAATAGGGCTGCTGAGTCACACAGGGGTCTGCCGAGAGCAGCTGCCACTCAAGTCCCAACTGCTGGCGACCATAATAGTCCTGTGCCRCTGGCGTGCAGCGGTCTGATTAACTTCTTGCAACTATAGGGGGTGCTGTTCCGCATTAGCATTTTTTGGTCTCCAAATTAAACTGCCTCGTGCTCAATTCTTGATCGTACAATATGCATATTATTGTTATTATTGGATAGAAAACACTTTCTAGTTTCTATAGCCGTTGGAATTTTGTCTCTGAGTGGTACAGAACTACTTCTACAGCACTTTTCCTGACAGGGAGTCAGATTTCAGAAATTTTGACCCCTGATCTGGGGTCGGTTTTAAGGTGCCTGTAAATGCTATGGAGAAACCGACACTGCCTACGTCTTCCTCTGGGTGTCAGTACGTCATGACGTTTTGAATGGAGTCGATTGCACAATCAGAGCCACTATAAAACAACAAAACGTGGAAGTACCGTTCTTTCCCTTCGCGCGTCTTACGCAAGATGGACATCGGACTTGCCTCCTTCCAAATGGTTGTTTAGCCAGTAATATTTCTCCGGTCATGTTTTTACTCGTTATAGTTGTTAAAAACATCATAATGTAGTTAATTTGAACCGTTTTATAGCAATTTATATCCGTTTAGTGCGATTTTGAGGAATTTCTTTAGTCGTGCACTTTGAAGCTTTGGGCACGTTTCGGGGTCTCGGTCGATGTTAGTGGACATTTCGAAGGACAGAGGACATCTATCGACCAAAAGAAGATTAGACCCAAGAAAGGATACATTGCCCAAGAATCTGATGGAAAATCACCTCATAGTAAGAAATATTTAATATGATAAATCGTTGTTCTGTCGAAATATTTTAAACGCATAATCCGCCATTTTGTTTGTTATCGCTTCACTTGGCGAACCCTGTATTGCACAGTAAGGATAATTTTAGAAATGTAAATCAGCGGTTGCATTAAGAACTAATTTGTCTTTCGATTCCTGTCAACCCTGTATTTTTTAGTCAAGTATATGATTAGCTTTCGATTAAACTAGATCACTCTGAAAGATGACGTCCGACATTTTGAGGCTTGATTTGCTACTATTTTTCATTGTATAACCACGGTTTTGTATGGCTAAATATGCACATTTTCGAACAAACTCCATATGTATGTTGTAAAATGATGTTACAGGAGTGTCATCGGAAGAATTCTGAGAAGGTTAGTGAAAAAATTTATATATTTTGGCGATGATTACGTTATACTCCTTTGGCTTGAATCGATGCTCTGGTAACGTTTGCACATGTGGTATGCTAACTTATCAGATTTATTGTGTTTCGCTGTAAAACGCTTAGAAAATCTGAAATATTGTCTGAAATCACAAGATCTGGGTCTTTCCATTGCTATGCTTTGTCTATTTTATTGAAATGTTTTATGATGAGTAAATTGGTCATACACGTTGCTCTCTGTAGTAATTCTAGTCGAGTTGTGATGTCGGTGCATTGTAAACTGTGATTTCTACCTGAAATATGCACTTTTTTCTAACAAAACCTATCCTATACCATAAATATGTTATCAGACTGTCATCTGATGAGGTTTTTTCTTGGTTAGTGGCTATTTATATCTTTATTTGCCGAATTTGTGATAGCTAAACTGGTGGACTAAAAAAAGTGGTGTCTTTTGCTAACGTGGTTAGCTAATAGATTTACATATTGTGTCTTCCCTGTAAAACATTTTAAAAAACAGAAATGATGGGTTTATTCACAAGATCTGTATCTTTCATCTGGTGTCTTGGACTTGTGATTTAATGATATTTAGATGCTACTATCTACTTGTGAAGCTATGCTAGCTATGCTAATCAGTGTGTGGGGGGGATGGGGGGTGATCCCGGACCCGGGGTAGAGGCTCGTGAAAGGTTAAGGGCTCCCGGTGCCATTCATTCCTGCCCCTGTCACCAGACACTACAACACCGTCAGACTTTAGTCCGGTTCCGGTTGATGGCTTCACCGAGGTCAGAAGTGGATACCTGCGCAATGGAAGTTATTTAAAGTGCCGCTGAGGGTGCACAATCCCCAACAACACTGCTTCACTGTAGGAAGGTAGATTCCAGTGGCAAGGGGGGAAACCCAGGATGACCCGTATCTTCCACAGCTGCAGGAGCTACCGGGTCCCCAGTCTGTCGGCATCCGCTTACCGCATGCCGCCAGCACGCTGCTTTTCTCTGAGGGTGAGCTCCCCTAGCCTTTGCCGTACCAGAATAACCCACAAGGCAGCGGGAAGTGTGATGCCGCGCAGGTCGTGTCCACACAGAGGTGGACCTGTACAGACGCATCTCTGGGGCCACTGCTGCTCCGAAATCCAATGCCGGTTAGCCTGGAGTTTCAAGACAACCAGTTAACGTGTGCCACCACGAGGAGGCCTGACAGGAGTCTGGTCATGTAGAGGCTTTGTACCGGCAAGGGAGACTTGTGCATGAAGCTGCTCCACAATTCACCACAAGGCTAGCCGGGCAGTGAGCTGTAAGCGAGAGTTTGCAAAACTCTGGTAACCGGCAGTTAACTTACCTCTACCTAGCACTACTGCACTACACCCATCACATGCACCCCTGCGGTTGCCCGCCGACAGACCACACACACACACACACACACACACACACACACACACACACACACACACACACACACACACACACACACACACACACACCACACACAGCAGTTGTGAAGCAGCATTAAGTAAAAGACTACAATGTCAAGAGGAACAACAGAGGGGATTGAGATGAGGAGAGTGATGTGAATTTAATCATCTAACCTTTATTCAGCCAGGTGCTGTATGTCATTGATAAACAATAAGCTGTTTTATAGGGTTAAAAGGTAGAAATTTGGACTGTGCTTTAATTTGCAAGTCTCCTTGAAATAATGGGTACACCTCACTGTATAAAACAGTGCATAATAATAACACCTCACTGTTATACAGTGCATAATAATAAACACCTCACTGTATACAGTCATAATAATAACACCTCACTGTATACAGTGCATAATAATAACACCTCACTGTATACAGGCATAATAAACACCTCTCTGTATACAGTGCATAATAATAACACCTCACTGTATACAGTGCATAATAATAACACCTCACTGTATACAGTGCATAAATAATAACACCTCACTTATACAGTGCATAATAATAACACCTCACTGTATACAGTGCATAATAATAACACCTCTCTGTATACAGTGCATAATATAAACACTCACTGTATACAGTGCATAATAATAACATTGGAAAGTATTCAGACCCCTTGACTTTCTCCACACTTTGTTAACTTACAACCTTATTCTATTCATATTAATTAATATTTCATATTCATATTCTAAAATTGATTAAACTACATTTTTTCCTCAACAATCTACACACAATACCCCATAATGACGAAGCAAAAACAGTGTTTTAACATTTTTTGCAAATTAATAAAAAATATAAAATACAAAATACCTTATTTACATAAGTATTGAGACCCTTTGCTATGAGACTCGAAATTGAGCTCTGGTGATCCTGTTTCCATATCTCCTTGAGATGTTTCTACAACTTGATAAATTAATTGATTGGACATGATTTGGAAAGCACACACCTTTCTATATAAGGTCCCACAGTTGACAGTGCACGTTAGAGCAAAAACCAAGCCATGAGATCAAAGGGATTGTCCGTAGATCCGCAGACAGGATTGTGTCGAGGCACAAGATCTGGGGAAGGTACCAAAAAATGTCTGCAGCATTGAAGGTCCCTAAGAACATAGTGGCTTCCATCATTCTTAAATAGAAGAAGGTTGGAACCACCAAGACTCTTCCTTGAGCGTGGCGCCCGGCAACTGAGCAATCGGGAGAGAAGGGCCTTGGTCAGGAGGTGACCAAAAACCCGATGGTCACTCTGACAGAGCTCCAGAGTTCGTCTGTGGGAGATGGGAGAACCTTCCAGAAGGACAACCATCTCGGTAGCACTCCACCAATCAGCCTTTATGGTAGAGGTCCAGACGGAAGCCACTCCTCAGTGGAAGGCACGACAGCCCGCTTGGAGTTTGCCTAAAGGCACCTAAAGGATTCTCAGACCATGAGAAACAAGATTTCTGTTCTGATGAATCCAAGATTGAACTCTTTGGCCTGATGCCAAGTGTCATGTCTGGAGGAAACCTGGCACCATCCCTATGCGTGAACGGAATCGTGTCGAGGCAATCATGCTGTGGTGATGTTTTTCAGCGGCAGGGACTGGGAGACTAGTCAGGATTCAGGGAAAGATGAACGGAGCAAAGTACAGAGAGATCTTTGATGAAAACCTGCTCCAGAGCGCTCAGGACCTCAGACTGGAGCTAAGGTTCACCTTCCAACAGGACTACAACCCTAAGCACACAGCCAAGGCAAYGCAGGAGTGGCTTCAGGACAAGTCTCTGAATGTCCTTGAGTGGCCCAGCCAGAGCCCGGACTTGAACCCGATCGAACATCTCTGGAGAGACCTGAAAATAGCTATGCAGCGACGCTCCCCATCCAACCGGACAGAGCTTGAGAGGATCTGCAGAGACAAATGGGAGAAACTCCCCAAATACAGGTGTGCCAAGCTTGTAGCGTCATACCCAAGAAGACTCAAGGCTGTAATCTCTGCCAAAGGTGCTTCAATGAAGTACTGAGTAAAGGATCTAAATACTTGTGTAAATGTAATATTTCTGTTTTTAATTTTAATACATTTGCAAAAATTACGAAAAACCAGTTTATGCTTTGTCATTATGGTGTATTGTGCGTAGATTGATCAGGGGAAAAAACAATTTGATCCATTTTTGAATAAAGCTGTAACGTAATAGAATGGTGAAAAAGTCAAGGTGTCTGAATACTTTCCGAATGCACTGTATACACTGAGTGAACAAAACATTAAGAACACCTTCCTAATATTGAGTTGCACATCMMCCTTTTKCCCTCAGAACAGCCTCAATTCGTCGGGGCATAATCTCTACAAGGTGTCGAAAGCGTTCCACAGAGATCCAATGCTTACCACAGTTTTGTCAAGTTGACTGGATGTCCTTTGGGTGGTGGATCATTCTTGATACACACAGGAAACTGTTGAGCGTGAAAAACCCAGCAGCTATGCAGTTCTTGACACACTCAAACCGGTGCGCCTGGCACCTACTACCATACCCCGTTCAAAGGCACTTAAATATTTTGTCTTGTCCATTCATCCTCTGAATGGCACACATACACAATCCATGTCTCAATTGTCTCAAGGCTTAAAAATCCTTCTTTAACCTGTCTCCTCCCTTTCATCTGCACTGACTGAAGTGGATTTAACAAGTGACATCAATAAGAGATTATAGAGATTATAGCTTTCACCTGGATTCACCTGGTCAGTCTATGTCATGGAAAGAGCAGGTGTTCTTAATGTTTTGTACACTCAGTGAAGGTTGTTTGAGAAGAGGGGAGTGGGTATTAGGGGAGTTATGTATTCATCTAACTTTTATTCAGAAAGGTACTGTAACATCATTGAGAAACATCCTGAAGTGTCAAAGTAGTTTGCATGGTACAAGACAGAATGGTCTCCAAGTCTCCAAGACTGAATGGTCTCCAAGTCTCCAAGACTGAATGGTCTCCAAGTCTCCAAGGATCTTGAATGGTCTCCAAGTCTCCAAGACTGAATGGTCTCCAAGTCTCCAAGACTGAATGGTCTCCAAGGTCTCCAAGACTGAATGGTCTCCAAGTCTCCAAGACTGAATGGTCTCCAAGTCTCCGTGCATGTTGTGTGTGTGTTTGCCTTACATGCATGAATGTGTGTGTGTTTGCCTACGTGTGTGCAACAGTGTGTGTGTGTGTGTGTGTGTTTGTGTGTAGTCATCAGCACCATACCTGTTTCCTCATGACGTCAGCAGCCTGCATGATGCATCGTGGCAGGCCGTGGGTACGAGCCAATAGATGGCCTGCTCCAGGGTCACACTCAGGGTACAGCTGGGGGACAGAGGTCAGAGGTCATAAGAGACATTACATTATAACTAGTGTGTCCCAAATGGCACCTGGTCTAAAGTAGTGTGCTATATAGGGAATAGGATGCCATTTGGACACAGAAATGTGATCCTCTTATACTTTTAGGTACAGCTGGGTACAGAGGTCAGGGGATCAGCACAGAACCCAGTCAGGACAGGGGATCAGCAAGAACCCAGTCAGGACAGGGGATCAGCATAGAACCAGCATGACAGGGTTAATGCTTTGGACAGAACATTTGATAGAACAATGGATTCATTCATACAACCAGCATCAAGTTTACATATTTAAGAACACATTATCAAGGTCAGTCTATAACATTTAGAGAATACATGATCAAGGTCAGTCATAACTTTAGAGAATACATTATCAAGGGTCAGTCAAACCATTTAGGAAATACATTATCAAGGCCAGTCAAACATTTAGAGATACATTATCAAGGTCAGTCTAACATTTAGAGAATACATTATCAAGGTCAGGTCTAAACATTTAGAGAATACATTATCAAGGTCAGTCATACCATTTGGAGAAACATTCATCAAGGGTCAGTATAAACATTTTAAGAAACTCATCAAGGTCAGTCATATAACATTTAGAGAATACATGATCAAGGTCAGTCATAACATTTAGAGAATACATGATCAGGTCAGTCAAACATATAGAGAAACACATTATCAAGGTCAGTCATAACATTTAGAGAATACATGATCAAGGTCAGTCATAACATTTAGAGAACACATTATCAAGGTCAGTCATAACATTTAGAGAATACATGATCAAGTTCAGTCAAAACATATAGAGAATACATTATCAAGGCTAGTCATAACATTTAAGGAACACATTATCAAGGTCAGTCATAACATTTAAGGAACACCCTTAACCCTTATGGGTTACATCTTGAACCCTTTCCACAGAGGGTTCTACATAGAACCTTAAAAGGTTCTACCTGGAACAAAAAAGGATTCTACCTGGAACCAAAAAGTGTTCTCCTTTGGGGACAGCTGAATAACCTTTTTGGAACCCTTTTTTCTAAGAGTGTACCATAATAATGTCAGTCATAGTTCATTAACATTGAGCAAATGGGATACTAACCCAGCAAACAGTGGACGTCCTGAGGACATTCGGCGAAATTCCCTTTAGGCCCCTTAAGGGTTTCGGCTTGAGGTTAACCCTCTGACGTTCTGAGAATGAAGAATGTTGCGTGATGGTCTTAAGGGAACGTTCTCTAAGGGACCTTTGTCTAGTTCCCTGTAAGTTAGCAGGACGTCACTGAGGACCATGTCAGGACCTTTTTAGGACGTTCTCAGGACATTCATTTTACTAGTCCTTAAGACGTCGCGTGATGGTCCCAAGGGAACGTTTTCTGGTACCGGGGACTTCCCCAAGGACATTTTTAGGACATTCCTAGGACATTGTGTCACGGTCCCCTGAAGCTCCCTGATTGTCCCAGGTGTCCCAAACCTGTAATACTAATAATACTAATCTATAAGTACAGAAATGAAATGATATCAGGGTTTTAAAGGGATACTTTGGGATTTTGGCAATGAGTATGAAGGAAGTTTTGCGAGCCAATGCTAACTAACATTAGCGTAACGACTGGAAGTCTATGGGTATCTGCTAGCATGCTGCTAGCAGTTGTCTAATGTTGGTGGGGCATATTATTCTGTTTTAATGTTACTCCTGAATCACTATGATTAATATAAACATTTTTCTTGAGGGTATTTTTAACAGAACTGAAATTTACTTTGAAGTGCAAAGTGTAGAAATAGGCCTAGAGGTATAATAAGTCATGGTGGAAGATCGGAATGCTGTGAACCAAGAGGTTGTGAGTTTCAAAACTTAGAATTTTTCAATTTAAATTATTATATTAAATTCTTGCTACCAATAGAATGTTATTTATATGGGGGATACAATCTTCCCAGCTCTGCAGATTTTGCAGCGAAGAGACAGAATCATTAGATCATTTGTTTTGGTACTGTCCATTTGTAGCTTGTTTTTGGACACAGGTCCAGGAATGGCTAAAGGATTGCAATATTAACCTGGAGCTAACCTTGCAGATAGCGTTACTGGGTGATCTGAAAAGTCATAGTCAATCGATCAATAATATAATAATACTTTTAGCAAAAAGGTTTATTTTCAATTTAGAAATGAGACTAGAAACAATGAGAATAGAAAGGTTCAGAACTTTTGTAAAACATCACAGTACAGTTGAACAATATATGGCAAATACAAATCCTATATGGATGGTGTTAAGAGATAGATGGGTGGTGTTGAATGGAGTTGAAGGATGGGACTAATAACAACTAACAACAACTAATAACAAGATAACTAATAATGTAAAGCATAATGTGTCCATAATATGTATATAGGTTGTAGGTTGAGAACTTTTGTGAAAGAGCACAGTTAGAAGGATATGGCATATAGAAGAAAACGGGATGGACATCATGAAAATGATCAGAGAGGTTGAGAGTAGAAGAAATTCAGGAGTAAAAACAAACAAAATATAATTATTGTAAGATTGACTGTGTCCATAAAATGTATATAGTATGTATAAGCTGGAAGTAGAGGCCTAAGCGTTGTTGTTCACTAGTTTACTTTAATTAGGGGAGAGGTGGTGGGGTTGGAAAGTAGTAAAGGGAAATATTTTTTTTTAAAGAATATGTATATATGTATGTGTATGTATTTATATGTATGTATGTCTATATGTGTATATGTGTGTATATATATATATATACAGTATATGTATATATTTACGAGAAAAAACTAACATATGGGGGATTGGAAGTGATGCAGACAATTACATTGATGGAAGTTACAATCTATCTGCAATATTAAATCTG
>NW_019949642.1:0-10440 GCF_002910315.2 Salvelinus sp. IW2-2015 | reverse complement strand
GAAAAAGAAGAGAAAAATATACCCCAATCTTAGAAGCAGATATTAACATATAACTTTTATTTCTTGCAGTTGCTTGTCTTCAGAGACATCATAAGGCCATTTAGAA
Source organism: Salvelinus sp. IW2-2015 (assembly GCF_002910315.2). Taxonomy (NCBI): domain Eukaryota; kingdom Metazoa; phylum Chordata; class Actinopteri; order Salmoniformes; family Salmonidae; genus Salvelinus; species Salvelinus sp. IW2-2015. The sequence continues at coordinate 10,334 of NW_019949642.1, read as the reverse complement.
CATGGTTTGCCCTTGCTGTCACCTCATGTTGGTGGATCTGTCCTTGTACCAGAGTCAAGTTTTTGCCAGTGATGAGGGTAGTCTGTTAACCCGTCCTTCAGGTCAGGACCTCTCTACAGCCAGCATGTGACAGGAAGACCCCTAGTGTCACCCGAACACTGGAAACCTCCTCCTTGCCACTCCTCAGAGGAGAGAGGGGGGAGAGGGGGGGTAGGGGGGGAGGAATGACAGACGAGTGGACGAGAGTAACAAGAAGAGAGAAACAGGGTAACCATGTGTTAGAAACAACTCCAGAATCACATCGAACAACACATAAAGTGTAAGGATAGAGATGCGGCTAGAGGACAGAGAAGAGCACTAATGACCATAAAGAACACATACATCGGGCAAGCCTGCATTACCTACTTTTTATAACCGTGACGTGTGGATCTCCTCATCTCGTATCTGTCGTCCGGGAAGTCTGACCGTCGGCTGGCACTCTGTTTCAGAGAGACCTTGGCCTTGTACAAACTGGAGGAGACAGAACGCGTGAAAGCCGGTCAGAAAACAGCAACAATACACTCCTAACTCAAAATCATATTGAATATTGATACCCCACCGTGTGACTTCCCCAAGGAAAAAAGCAATTTGACTAAGGACAAAATTAAAGCAAAATTGACCCAAGCGCAAGTCCTAAGAGCGGATAAGGATTGATAAGTTATACCCTCTGCACGGCGACACACTATTCTATTTATAGCCCTGGTACCATATCTACTGACCAACTGCACTATCTGTCTCACGAAATTGTGAACACCGATTTAACAAGGATCTTCATAAATGCCTGAGAACCTAGTCTGGACATTCTCTATAACGATGCCCTAGATTATAATGCCTAATAAAAAATGTACTGAATCTCTACAACACTGCACTAATTCCTTTAAATCTGCCCAGTAACAATGTCCTTTAACTCTATTATAATGCGCAACTATCAACCATGTCGATCAGTCAAGCCTATAACATGTCTCTACGCCTCATTATAAACATGGCCCGTATAACGCCTATTAAAAACAGTCAGCTACGAAATGCTAGTCTATAGTCATACGATTCATGTACTAAATAGGCGCGGTCTGTATCAACATGATCAGTAATTAATCGAAAAGTACCATAGGTCAGTGGTGTCGTCAAATCGATGCTTCATCAATCGCTTACTAACCAATTGTCAATCACAAATGTCGAAACCATGTGCGTATAACACTGTCGCCAACAAACATTGGCAGCGCACAATGCGCCGTCTACACTTAAAACAGGCGTGCCGATGAACAAATCGCTAGTAACAATCTGCCAGTTATAATGCCTACACTCGAGCTATTACCATGCATCATATAATGTACTCCTATAAGAACCAATGGCTATAATGCCTATGTGACATGTCTATACAATGCCAGGAAGCAAATTCCTTTATCCCTGCTCCTATTGTATAAAGCCAGTCGCTTATTCAATGGCTAAACGACATGCCATACGGTAGTAACATGCCTATAGAAACACGTCTTGTTCTATACACCAATGCGTAACTGGTCACTTTACTAAAAGAACCATGACCTTATAACATGCTCGTCATCGTAACCACATGCCTCATAACAGTGTCCTGTGTCCTGTAAACCATGCCTGATTGAAGCAAGTGTCTCGTCTCCCTAACATGCCCTATAAACAGGTTCTGTCTATACACCATGCCCATAACATGTCTGTACTATAACGCATGTTGCCTACCTACTATTTATGCCCTAGTAAAACATCCGCGCGCTGATACACTACGCTCTGTCTCATAACCATGGCCTTCTCATAGAACATCTCATAACCATGGCCTATACGATGTTCTGTCATATCAACATGCCCTATAATCATACGTCTGGCTTCATAACATGTCTCATAACATGCCCATATAAACGCTATAAACCGACACTATAACATGCCATAACACACGCACATCACATTACATAACCATCCTCCATAACATCATCTATAAACCGATGCATATTAACACGTCGTCGAAAACCATAGTCCCGCTCATCAGATAGCCGGCAGCCAGGTCATAACATTGCCACCACATGCGCATTATTCAAACATGTCATATAATGCCTAGAACATGGCCTTATAACACGTCGCCTATAACATGTTCTAGCCATAACATGTCCTATAAACATGGTCGTCTATAACATGCCTATAAACATGTCCTTAACATGTCTATAATGCCCATAACATGCCCTGTCTATAAACATCGGCCATACCATGTTCTAATCAATGCCGTATCTAACATGCCGTCTATATACATGCTATAACATGTCTATTAACATGGCCTATACAGCCATGTGTATTGCAGCACTTCCTTATAGTGAAACAGAGTCATGTACAGGCATAAACGTCCCAGTGTTATAATTCCTCTTACACTGCGTTGTCCTCTCGTGCTCATTAGCGGACTGGATTCGCGGTCTAACTTAGACCAACACCAGGCAATCACCCGAATAGGAGAGGCACGACACAATCATTATCACACACACTCATGCATGACACACACACACACACACAACACACGACACACACACACGAAACCACACACAGATACACGACTCGAACACAGATACATACAAATACACAAACACAAAACACAACAAACACTCACCCCTGTGTACTACAGCGACATAGTATGTTCCTGCCAGACTCGTGTGTGAGTCTCCTATGTTCCTGCTTGGGGCTGTAAGAAAGCGACTTGCCCAGCGCCGTCTGACTATGAGAGGAACACCGCACTTATGTATAAAACACTTTCTACTCACCCAACGAAGAGAGACAGATGAAATCACACCTCCGAATGATTCACCAATAAAACTTCTCTTGTTCTGAGAGGCATTATGAAAAACATATTCAAAACAAACCACTAAGTCCTACCTGGTTGTGAGTACGCATTAGAGCAATTAGTCTACCTGGGTTGTCAGTCCGCGTAGACCCAGTGACAGGTATCACCTGGTTGTTAGTCTCGTAGCCGCAAAGCAGTGATACGAGTATCTACCTGGGTTGTAGTACTTTTCAATAGACATGACAGGCATCTACCCTGGGGTGTGCAGTACTCTTGTACGACAGGACAGACGTATCCTACCTTGGATTTGCTAGGCCTCTTAGACATCGACAGGTATCTAGCCTGCGGTTTTATCTCCTCTTGTGAGACCAGACAGTATCTACCTGGTTGTAGTAACTCGAGTATACAGTATCTACGCTGCGGCTGTGTATGTACTCCGTATAGGCAGTACTCTAACTGAGTGTAATTGTAGACATAGACAGTAGCATCTACCTGAGTGTTGTGTCCTCTAGACAGTATCGTACCTACTGGGTTGTAGTACTCGTAAGACAACAGTATCTACCTGGGTTGTAGTAATTGTGAGAACAGTGATCAATCTCCGTGGATGTGTCGCCTAACAGTGATCAGTATCTACCTGGTTGTCGTTCTCGTAAGACAGTACAGTATCTACCTGGTTAGTCCGCCAGAGACAGATATCACTACCCTGGGTTGTGTTCTCGTAGAATGTGACAGTTCTACTGTGAGTCTCGTAGCAGTACATAATCTACCTGGTTAGAATGCGACGTACAGTTTACCTGTTGTATCCCGAGACAATTGACGATCTACCTTGATTGACGTTTCTCGAGACCAGGGCAGTACTCACCCGGGTTGTAGTACTCGTAGAACAGTGACATGTAATCTTAACCTGGTTGTTGTCCTCGTAGGGACAGGACAGTATTCTACCCTCGTTTAGAATGTTCAGAACAAGTGACAGAATCTACCTGGGTTGAGGCCTCCCTATGCGACCAGGCAAGTACACCGCTCAGTATCTACCAAGATTGTCTGTTCTCTAGACCAGTGACAAGTACTCTACAACCCTGGGTGGTCCTTCTCTAGACCAGTCGAACAGTATCTACTCTGCGGATTGTCATTTCCTCGTAACAGTGAACCAGTAATCTACCTGGGCTGTAGTCCTCGTAGACAGTGACCCAGCTATCTACCGGGGTAATGTAGTAAGATTGTAACAGTGACAGTTATCTACCGGGGTTGTAGGTTTCGTCAAGACAGTATCTACCGCTGGTTTTAGTTTAATGTAGACCATTCACAGTATTCCTACCTGCCGGCGTTGTAGCCTCGAGATAGCATGACAGTATCACCTGGTTGTAGTACTCCTAGATATTGACAAGTACTCTACCTGGTGAGTCGACTCGTCGAGATAGTCGCACAGAATCTACCTGTGATTGTCCGAATAACCCTAGACAGTGCCAGTATCACCTGGTTGCATCCAGATCCTCGTAGACAAGTGCCAGACTACCTGGTCGTAAAATCCTCGCTACGACAGTGACAGGTATTCTTACCTGAGTTCTGTAAGTTAATTGTAACAGTGACGAGTTAACAACCTGGTTGTAATCCTCCTAGCACAGTGACAGTATCACCCGGGTTGTCGTTCTCGTAGACAGTGACGCTAGTAGCTACCTCGCCGTTGTCGTTCTCGTAGACAGTGACAGTAATCTACTAGATCGCGTTGTCTCTCGCTAGAGAGTGACCCAATCTACCTGGTTTTAGTCCTCGGTAGAACCAGTCGACAAATCTACCTGGTCTTGTCAAAATTGTTAGCACAGTGAGCCATATCCTTACCCTAGTGTATGTCATTTCTCGGTAAGACGAGTTATCTCACCCTGGGTTGTAGTAATTGTAGACAGTTGACAGTATCTACCTCGGGTTTATCCTCGTCAATAGTGGAACTAGTATCTACCGGTATGTAGTATCGTAGATCAGTGAACAGTATCTACCTTGGGTTTCAGTACTCGTAATAGTCGACAATATCTACCTGGTTAATCACTTCATCAGACAGTATCGTTACCTGGGTTGTAGTACTCGTAGACAGTGACGAGTATCTACCTGGTGTGTCAGTCCTCGAGGACAAGTTGGACAGCTATTACCCTGGGTTGGCATAGAATGTCACCGACCACTTGACAGTATCTACCCTGGTTGTAGCCTCCTAGAACCACGTGACAGATCACCTGGGTGGTCGTCTCGCTAGAACCCCTAGTTACTGATATCTATCTCTGGGTGCGTTCTGCGTTAGACAAGTTGACTGCTATGATTCGAGCGCTGCATGTACGTTCTCGTTGATAGTAGACTATATGTCGTACCTGGTGTATCCTCGTGTAGACAGTGAGCAGCTATCTACCTGGTTTTCTGGACGAACTTGTCGACGAGGCGATGACTAGTATCTACCTGGGTTTGAGTCCCGAAACCAGGACGTGTATTTGTGATGCGTACCTGGTTGTCGTACTCGTAATAGGACCCAGTATCACTCTGGTTGTCGTTACTCGTAGATAGTGACCAGGGTATCTACCTGGTCTTGTAGTACTCAGGACAGTAGTCTACCTGGTGTGTAGACTCATAGACATTGATCTAACCCGCGGGGTCTCGTGAGCTACTCTACGTGAGACCGTTCTATCCGTGGAGTGGTAGTATCTCGTAAGACAAGTAGATCTACCGGGTTGTACTCCCTCGTAGACAGTACTCCACCCTGGCGGTGTCAGCTACTCGTAGATAGTCGTACTAGAAATCTACGAGTGGGTCTGTCGTTACGCGTAGATGTGAACAGTATCTACCTCGTCTGCGGTTGGTAAATGTAACTCCCAGCGCAGCACATTGACCAAGAGTGCTACCTGCGCGTCCGTCGCCTACTCGTAGATAGTGACAAGTAATCTATCCCGTCGGGTTGTCCCTCTACTCGAGCCTATGACTACGTGAAGAGTACTACTAACCCAATGGTCCTGCTCTTACCCGTCGCAGATCAATACAGCTGATCCTCCTGGTGTCGTACTCGTAGATATGACAGTATTCCTTTAACCTCGTCCCTGTCGTCCACTCCGACTCGCACATAAGTAGCTGCAAGGTACATCCTCACCTAGCTGTCTGTCTACTCGTAGATCAGTGAACATATCTAAACCTGGGTTGTAGTACTCGTAGATACGTGAACCGTATCTACCCGCCGGTCTGTGTCTCATACCGTCGTCAGATGATTGACAAAGCTGCCACGACTGGGTCCGTCACACTCGATAATGCACCAAGTCCATCTACCTCGCAGTACTCGTAACCCAGTATCTACCTCTTGGGTGTGCCGTCCTACGTACACAGTCCTACCCAAAGTATCCTCCCTGGGTTTATCCTCGTAGACAGTAACAGGAACTACCTGGCGGTTGTGATAAATGTGCGAACTAGTGGGACATATCACCTGGGTATGTAGTTTCATCGTAGCGACAGATTCTACCGGGTCTGTGCAAATCTGGTACGAACCCAGTGGACCAGATCTACCGCCTGCCGGCTCGCTTGTGTTACTTAACGCTCCTCCTCTAGACAGTATCCTGACACCAGTATCTGACTCGCTGGCTATGGTTGTCGTTACGTAGATGAGTCGACAGATATGACTCACCTGGTTGTGTCACTCGCATTATATCAGCTTGAACAAATCTATCTACCTGGCTTGTCAATTACCTCTAGACTATACATATCTACTCATGGCTTTGTAAGTCACTCAGACAGTTACTCACCTGGTCTATAGTCTACGTAGACAGATCTACCCTGGGTAGTACTCGAAACCAGTATCTACCTTGGGTGTAGTGACTCGAGACCCAGTGAACAAGACAGAAGGGTTGGAGGGCAAGGCCCCACCTTGGAATGTCTGCCTGCAGTCGAATATCATAGGCTCTCAGTCTCCTTTGGACACCTGGCGATAGCACAGGTAGAACCACAGCGAGAGCACATGAAGCTAACCTCCGGACACTGATCTAAGGGCCATTTTGCAAGTTCAATATGTTGCCTTTCACCTTTAAGATTTTGGTGGAGGGGAAAGCTATCCAAATCTGCTGCGCGTACAGGGCCACAGAACACCTCAACCAGAGGACAGTAGGGAAAAAATTATGACAGGTCAACTAGGGTTACACTACACTTAGCTCGAACTATCGTTTCCTCGACCGCCATTGAGTCCTGTAGTACTCTGGCGACGCCATCTGCATCCTCCGCCACTCCATCTTCCTTGCTACCTTCACCCTCATCTCAATAATATAGCTGTACTAACTACATCGAGCATCATACGCAATCACTTCATCAGGGTTGCGTGTCTTGCAAATCACTATATCTGTCCCACGTGTCTCCGCACCTAGCTGCCAATCTCGTACGAGTCTCTAGAATCTCGCGACCATTCTGCCACTAAGTCTGCTCTGCATCACAGACGTTACCCGACGGCCGAGTATCGCAGATCAATGTCTACAGACGGCATTCTTCTATACGACGTGCATTACCCTTGGACATGATCTAAAGATCCCACCAGCGAAGCAAGCAAGAGTATCTGACGCACAGTAGCACGTCAACCGTCATCTCCTGCCAATGATAGCTCATTACTCGATCGCATACTCCATATACATGTACGATCAACAACTATTCGCCGTAGTCTGCCTGACGCTGACCTTGCAACAAGCTACCGATAGCATTAATCGACTACCCGTAGGCTGTATCGACTGTAGAGACACCACTATGCCGCTATTAATACCACTGTGAACGACCGATCACCAGTCGAAGGATCGCACTGACTTCGGTCTCATCATTATCGTACTTCTACTATCGTCACACACATCTGATACTCCATGTGAAGGTACCGACGGCTGTTCGGTACATTGTAGGTAGCTATCACACAGCAGAGAATGCCTTCTCCAACTCTTACGATCTTCATCTGACATCCATGCGCTGTCTTGCTAACGGTCTAGCAATATAATGGAAGCCGTATGTCGACGTTATCTAGTATCATCACCCTATGACATCATACATACCTTGTCAATGACTTTCCGCAACACGTCACAAAACAAGCACACTAAACCACAACACAGTCGAAATCAAGTGACATTGAGTCAAAGGGCCAGGAACATGCAGTTAGACCGCCATCAGTGAGGACGCGTATGGAAACATTACAAAGTGATTAAAGGGATAGTCACTCAATTAACATACTCGTTTCACTTACCCCTGTAACAGCAGTCTATCACAGTAAATGCGACAACACTCCATGGCCTGATATTAGTTATCCCTAGACCACTGTTTCCACAATGCACATATGCTGCACAAATCCCCTATTCTACGCACTTTAGCCATCACGAACTGCTGCCCCAAATCGTCAATATGAAAAGGAATGGTGTCCAGCATATTAGCATCACTTTGCATCAAGTACAAATCATTAACATCATCTTCTTACTCTCCTTTTATTTCCCGGTAAGTGACTTGTCTTAGCTTCACCAAATAGCAGTGTTAGATACTTCCACATGAGTGTGGATACGATGTGCAAACACAAAGAAAAACATGGTCCCAATACTTGAATATGGCATTTTTCTTACACCTCTGCCGTAAAACGGTTTCAGCAGCTGTGAGAAAACAGTGCACGCGGAAGATAAAAACCAAACGCATGGCATGCTGTCCGCAGTAACTCTAGTCCATAGCACGGCGACGAGCGGGTAATGAAACCATAGGTGACAACCTTCAAGTAAATGGGGTGAACTATTCCCCTGTAACGTGGAGTTCCAGGTTCGGGCAGCAGTTCTGTAGCTGAAACAGACCCATCATCCAGGTTCTTCCATTCTCTGGGACGAACCCAGAGTCAGGACAGATCTGATGTCCAGAACAACCAATCCTGAGCGCTCCCTTGGTCCCAGCAGCCCTGGAGGTTAGAAACGACGAGATGAAGCGAATAGTAGATTATGAAGAGGAAACTCAGAATACACAAAATATGAGATCAAGGTGTAATCCAATTGAACTATGTATGGAAGGTCTCTCCTCGTTGGATTGGAGAGCCGGGACCCAAAGGAGAGTATCGAAAAGACAGACTCCAGTAAGCCTACGATATTCAACATAGTACATGTATAAGGCTCCACCGACGCTTAATAGTAATCCTGGTAGACTCTTCAGGCACTCTGTGGATCGCGCTGTTGCTGTCTTTTTCTCTCTCTCTCTTTCTCTCTCTCTCTCAGTGCCACATACATGCTGGGCAAGGATACCTGGGTAGAGCGTTGGCCCACCTCAACAGAGTGTGTTAGTGATGCCAAACTCATGGCCAGGTGCACAGAGCTGGACAACTTCAGCAAGGACCTCTCAGAGAAGGGATGTCGGTTTAAATAGCCTCACTCACTCATTCACTCACTCACTCACTCACTCACTCACTCACTCACTCACTCACTCACACTCGCAGCCTATCAGCTGCCATGTAGCTTTACACCTCTGGATGCACTGGTTCAGCAGAAACTGTCATTTGAGCCATGCAGTCGACATATCCTGCTCTGTTGTATAATCACCATGGTAACCATTAGAGGAAAATGGACATTAGAATTAGAAAGCGTAAAAACATGACAGACTGGTGTTAAGCCTGGGTGGGTCTAGGATTGTGTTACTGGGAGCTCAGCGATTCGTCACAGCCTGGGCTACTTGAGATGGCATACAATCACAACACACACACTCACACGATGGGAACTCACTCAGGTGGCACTGAGTGCAGTGGAATATTGTCTCACTACTGTGTAGAATGCATTAGTGTTCCTGAATGTTCCACATAGAGTGACTAACAGAATAAACACCAGGGAGATTCTCAGTACAAACCCTGTATTGAGTTTTGAATTATTCTCAGCCTTCTCTTTCTCATACAGTTTGATTACTTATCCATGTTGTAGATTGCAGTACTTTWTACCTCTCGTTGCCACAGATTTGCAAACATAATGATCAACCCATATTCTGCTCTAAGAAAATAAATGGATGTGTGGTTGTGGTTGGGTTGATTGAACTATTCTTGAGGTATTGTMTAGTAAATAATGCTGAAATAGTTCTTGCACTCTCACACACACAGGAACACACGCATCACATATAGGTAGGCCAACAGTATGTAAACTAACTTCAAATAACAGAATATCAGTCTACTTTTGAAATGCTATCGCCATAGCAATGACTCATGATTTCCATGGGATTTTCTGCTGCCCCTAAAATGTGTGTGCCCTCCATAATCTAAATAGGAAGGCCTGGTAATGGGCAGCTGGTCACACAGCTGGTCACAAATGTTGGTATAGTGTGGGTAGTGTACACACACACACACACACACTGGCTTTGCGTGCGTAGTGGGTACACACAGTGACTTACACACAGTAGCATTTGCTCAGGGGGATATTTCACTGCTTCTGTATCAGATAATGGGATGTAGTCCTGCATTGAGAAAGGGAGAGAAAAAGGCCTACAATTGAGAGATAAATACAATGAGAGAGAGATGAAT
>NW_019949641.1:0-10441 GCF_002910315.2 Salvelinus sp. IW2-2015 | reverse complement strand
TCCTGGAAGCTGAAAATGTCCCAGTTCTTCCATGGCCTGCATACTCACCAGACATGTCATCCATTGAGCATGTTTGGGATGCTCTGGATTGATGTGTACAACAGCGTGTTCCAAATTCCCACCAATATCCAGAAACTTCACACAGCCATTAAAGAGGAGTGGGACAACATTCCACAGGCTACAATCAACAGCCTGATCAACTCTATGCAAAGGAGACGTGTCGCGCTGCATGAGGAAAATGGTGGTCACACCAGATACAGACTGGTTTTCTGATCCACGCCCCTACCATATTTTTTAAGGTTTCTGTGACTAACAGATGCATATCTGTATTCCCAGTCATGTGAAATCCATAGATTAGGGTGTAATGAATTCATTTAAATTGACTGATTTCCGTGTATGAACTGTAAATCAGTAAAAACGTTGAAATTGTTGCATGTTGCGTTGATAGTTTTGTTCAGTGTACATATTATATACATAGATGCCTCTGTTTCACGCTCATACAGAGCAACACAGATGGATAGAATGTTCTTATGTCAATATTGATCACACAAAACAGTTAGGGGATAGGTAATGCTTGAGACTTAAAATGTTTACATTATATCACTGTCATCGAGAGCCAAAATAATCAACACTACTTTCAGAAGAGAACCTGAAMGTTTAATGAATTACCATCAACAACACCTACAGCTCCATATTGCCCTACGTTGGGAATGACAAACAGATAACAAAGGTTGATTCCCAAATGGCACCCTATTCCCTATTTAGTGCACTACATTTAACCAGGGCCCATAGGGCTCTAGTCAAAAGTAGTGCACTATGTAGGGAATAGGGTGCCATTTGACATACACATAAATTATTTTACGTTTCTTTAAAAAACTGTTTAGGCAATGTAGAACAATAAATAGGATATAATTTTCAATATTCAAAAAAACAGGTGGCATTTTTGTTATTTTGTTATTTGGAATTCCCCATTTGTTTGCTCATCCATGATTTAGAGTTACAGATGTCTGCATTTGTTTAAAAAAAATGGAATGCAGTTTAACGATAAATGTGTCTTTTAGGAGGGGGTGATCACTTTAGGTCAGTTTCGCTTTGTGCCAAAGGGTTTCACATATGAACCAAAAAAAGGAAGACAGTGAGATAAACTTCCAGAGAAGTTAAATGATTAGTAGAGAGTCATGTGCGTTGTTTTCCTCCTCTAGTATTTTTTTTCTACTTTTCTAAAAATCCAGCTCCCCGATCGCCGTAACCATAGTGATAGAAACAACGTCACCCGTCAGTTTATTTCTCTACCGATTTTTATTTTATTTTCTTTACAAAAATAAAAGTTTTTTTTAATTTATAAAATAATTTAATTGGGATGTTATCTTGCATCATCATCATCTGCATGTGGGCCATTTGTACCTCTTTTTTATCACTAGCTTGCTATGCTACTAAGTTGTTTTAACATGTATCAGGTGGATTTGTGTTTTCATGTGGCCATCATCGACCAATTGTGTTGTTATAACCATATATCCCTTTTGAGGCAATTAACAGTACGTGGCTAACAAACAGACAAAAAATATATATATTTCAAACATGTAATGAATATGAGGCATGTACACACAAAATGAATATCACATCACCTTTGTGATTTTTTTTTTTTTTAATATTGTACAGAACCTTTGAGAATAATTGACACGGTGGCATCCAACAAGATTGGTTTATATATTGTTGAGTAAAGGTTTAATCACCTGAATTCAGTCATGAAAAAAGAGAAACAAAAGCAAATTAAATGTAAAACAATGAGACGACAATCTCTGCTGTAACGTAAATGGCTACATATGCATATATTGGTGAGTGTGTGTGTGTGCAGCGAGTGTGTGTGTGCGCATTTTTGTGTGTACGTGTATGTATACTGGCATGAACCTTGCCAGAATATTTTATGTACACACGTATCTTGTATAAAATCTATATATGAAATACCTGCTATATAATATATATGCTTGTAAATTAGTCATTGGTGGGTATAGGTTCAAGGTTGCTTGGAGAGGAAGCTTAAATGTTTGCCAGCAGTATAGTATTGATCAACTCTGTGTTGTCATGCCTTTGTAAAATATCCCATCAAAATCTAAGAAAAAATGACCTTCCAGACATGTAATTTTACTTGAACCATTAAATATTGAATCGTCAAAGTAAGTTCGGACTACTCTTGAGTTTCTTTCTGCTGTATTGGACGAATCTATTGCATATATCGTTAACAGGAACCTCTAACACCAACTACAATATCTTCAAGATGTTACAGGGGTTTCTGGTGGCACGAATAACGTAACACTTTTCCCAGAGCTCCGCCAAGTTGTGACAAACTTTATTTAATAATTTAGAGCACAGTTTCATTTATTGTTTAATTAATTTCACTTTACTAAGTATTGTTGACATAGTTTCATATCTCGTTGCTCTTCCGAACGGTAATAATGGCAGTGAATTGCTGAATGGACGATTGCTAACGTAGGCCGCAGCAAAGCCTTGGATTTCCCTGAACGATTTACCAACTGGAGAGACGGGCATTTTTGTCCGCTCGTGACACAGTTTTGTTTGCCTCGGTCGGTAGAATGTCCGAAGCACGGTTTTTCATCTCGTTTCGCTTCATAACAGTGAAAAAAAGGGATATAATCGCTGTAAACGCGACTTGATATAAGAAGCCCGCATTCAGCTACCGAACCTTCGTCAGCAAGCTAGCACAGTCGCTAATTGAGTAAACGGTCATGTTTCTGTTTTTTAAAACGTTAGTCTAGTCTACAACTTTACTTCTATTGCTGAGCTTAATTTCCCGAAACATAATCTGACTCTTCACTTTTCTACAAATCCCAGAAATGGCCGATAAAAAGAAACACTCACTCTAAAAGAGACCCTCCCAAAGGAGGCCCCATTCAAGCCCCAGGCTTGCCTAGGCGAGCAACCCCGCCAAGCAACTCGCCAGGGCGGGAAGAGGACAGCGATGGCCAAGACTCTGCCCTTAGTTTGAGAAAGTTCACAGAAGCTTTGGATTGGCTCAAAAGAGACATATATGATAAACTTGACACGGAAATTGACACTCCCCACAACTTTCCACTCAGAAATGTCCATAATTAAGGAAGAACTGAAATCAGCTATAGCTGCACTACAGGCAACAATGACTACACAGAGTATTACCATACATAAACTAGAGCACTCTGCTGTGTCTTACAATGACGATCTAACCACCCTTCAGGCCACAGTTTGCTCTCATCTGATGTTAAAGCACTTTTTTTTTTWAATACATGAAGGACGTCAACGCCGCCACAACATACGCCTGGTGGGCATTGCTGAAGGTCTGGAGGGGGCCCGCCCACAGACTTTGTTTCCCAACTATTTCAGGACATGCTTAACCTTGAAGAAATATCCTTCTTAGACCGTGCCTATAGGTCACTGCAAGTTTGACCAAGAGAGGAAGACGTTATTAGAATGCATTACTACCACGTCCGGGACACATTACCCTTTACAGTACCGAGGCAAGAGACCATGTCCATTTTCCCAGACTTCACTGCCTCCGTGGCCAAGAAACGAGAGGCGTAAGGTAACGCAAAGTGGCTTCTGCACAACTGTCCGGGAGTCAAGTTTGGCCTCTTCTTCTCAACCGAGTTCAGGATCACACTACCAAGCGGAGCTCTTAACAAGTTCAACAACCTGACTGCTGCAAATGATTTTATCAACAAGAACTTGAAGGAAACTGCTCTCCCAGACTGACCGGAGCAACGACATGGTTATTTAGCCTATCTGCTGTGCAGTGTTTGACAGGTAAAGTCCAACACATGTAGCCTACTTCAGTGCAGTGTTCGATAGGTAAAGCCCAACACATGTAGTCTACTGCAGTGCAGTGTTTGATAGGTAAGGCCCGACACATGTAGTCTACTGCAGTGCAGTGTTTGATAGGTAAGGCCCGACACATGTAGCCTACTGCAGTGGCAGCGTTTGGATAGGTAAGGCCCGACACATGTGGTCTACTGCAGTGGATGCATTCGAATTAGGTAAGGCCCGACACATGTAGTCTACTGCAAGTGCAGTGTTTGATAGGTTAAGGCCGACAACATGTAGTTACTGCAGTGCAGTGTTTGATAAGGTAAGGCCAGACACATTGTCGCTACTGCAGTGCACGTTTGATAGGTAAGGCCCCGACACATGTGTCTACTGCAGTGGAGCATTCGATAGGTAAGGCCGACACATGTAGTCTACTGGCAGTGCAGTGTTTGATAGGTAAGGGCCGACACATGTAGCCTACTGCAGTGCAGCGTTTTGATAGGTAAGGCCCGACACATGTGGTCTACTGCAGTGGAAGGCATTCCGATAGGTTAAGGCCCGACACATGTAGTCTACTGCAGTGCAAATGTTTGATAGGGTAAGGCCCGACACATGTAGTCGACCTGCAGTGCATGTTTTGATAGGTAGGCCCGACACATGTAGTCTATCTGAAGTGCAGTGTTTGAATAGGTAGGCCCGACACATGTAGTTACTGCAGTGCAGCGTTTTGGATAGGTAAGGCCCGACACTGTGGTCTACTGCAGTGGAGCATTCGATAGGTAAGGCCCGACACATGTAGTCTACTGCAGTGCAGTGTTTTGATAGGTAAAGGCCCGACACATGTAGTCTACTGCAGTGCAGTGTTTGATAGTAAGCGCCGACACATGTAGCCTACTGCAGTGCAGCGTTTGTAGGTAAGGCCCGACACATGTGGTCTACTGCAGTGGAGCATTCGATAGGTAAGGCCGCGACACATGTAGTCTACTGAGTGCAGTGTTTTGATAGGTAAGGCCCGACACATGTAGCCTAGTGCAGTGCAGCGTTTGATAGGTAAGGCCCGACACATTGTGGTCTACTGCAGTGGAGCATTCGATAGGTAAGGCCCCGAGCACATGTAGTCTACTGCGAGTGCAATGTTTGATAGGTAAGGCCCGACACATGTAGTCGACTGCAGTGCAGTGTTTGATAGGTAAGGCCCGACACAAATGTAGCCTACTGAAGTGCAGCGTTTGATAGGTAAGGCCCGACACAGTAGCCTACTGCAGTGGAGCATTTTCGATAGGTAAAGGCCCGACAGCATGTAGTCTACTGCAGTGCAGTGTTTGATAGGTAAGGCCCGACACATGTAGTCTACTGCAGTGCAGTGTTTGATGGTAAGGCCCGACACATGTGGTCTACTGCAGTGGAGGCATTCGCTAGGTAAGGCCCGACACATGTAGTCTACTGCAGTGGCAGTGTTTGATAGGTAAGCCCCGACACATGTAGTCTACTGCAGTGCAGTGTTTGATAGGTAAAGCCCGACACATGTAGCCTCTCAGTCAGTGTTTGATAGGTAAGGCCCGACACATTGTCTACTGCAGTGCAGTGTTTTGATAGGTAAGGCCCGACACATGTAGCCTACTGCAGTTGCAGTGTTTGATAGTAAGGCCCGACACATGTAGTCGACTGCAGTGCAGTGTTTAATAGGTAAGCCGACACATGGTCTACTGCAGTGCAGTGTTTGATAGGTAAGGCCCGACACATGTAGTCTACTGCAGTGCAGTGGTTTTGATAGGTAAGGCCCGACACATGTAGTCTACTGCAGTGCAGTGTTTGATATAAGGCCCGACACTGTAGTCTACTGCTAGTGCAGTGTTTGATAGGTAAGGCCCTGACACATGTAGCCTACTGCAGTGCAGTGTTTGATAGGTAGCCCGACACATGTAGTCGACTGCAGTGGAGTGTTTGATAGGTTAAGGCCCGACACATGTAGTCTATCTGCAGTGCAGTGTTTGTAGGTAAGGCCCGACACATGTAGTCTACTGCAGTGCAGTGTTTTGATAGGTAAGGCCCGACACATGTAGCCTCCTGCAGTGGCAGCGTTTGATAGGTAAGGCCCGACACAATGTGGTCTACTGCAGTGGAGCATGTCGATAGGTAAGGCCCGACACATGTGGTTACTGCAGTGCAGTGTCTTGATAGGTAAGGCCCGGACACATGTGGTTACTGCAGTGGAGCATTCGATAGGTAAGGGCCCGACACATGTGGTCTACTGCAGTGCAGTGTTTTGATAGGGTAAGGCCCGACACATGTAGCCTACTGCAGTGCAGTGTTTGATAGTAAGGCCGCGACACATGTAGCCTACTGCAGTGCAGTGTTTGATAGGTAAGGCCCCGACACATTGTAGCCTACTGAGTGCAGTGTTTGATAGGATAGGCCCGACACATGTGGTCGACTGCAGTGCAGCGTTTGATAGGTAGGCCCGACACTGTAGCCTACTGCAGTGCAGTGTTTTGATAGGTAAGGCCCGACACATTTGTAGCCTACTGCAGTGCAGTGTTTGATAGGTAAGGCCCGACACATGTAGCCTACTTGCAGTGCAAGTGGTTTGATAGTAGGCCCGACACATGTAGTCGACTGCAGTGCAGGTTTTTGATAGGTAAGGCCGACACATGTGTCGACTGCAGTGCAGTGTTTGATAGGTAAGGCCCGACACATGTAGTCTACTGCAGTGCAGTGTTTATAGGTAAGGCCTGAACATGTAGTCTACTGCGTGCAGGGTTGATAGGTAAGGCCGAACATGTAGCCTACTGCAGTGCAGTGTTTGATAGGTTAAGGGCCCGACACATGTAGCCTACTGCAGTGCAGTGTTTTGATAGGTATGGCCCGACACATGTGGTCCCTACTGCAGTTGCATGTTTGATAGGTAAGGCCCGACACATGTAGCCTACTGCAGTGCAGTGTTTGATAGGTAAGGCCCGACACATGTAGCCTACTGCAGTGAGTGTTTGATAGGTAAGCCGACACATGTAGTCTACTGCAGTGCAGTGTTTGATAGGTAAGGCCCGACACATGTAGCCTACTGCAGTGCCTCCCGTTTTTTTCATTTGCATTATATGTTTTCCTCATTGTTGGCTGAAATATAAGCCTCAATTCATATAATATACAGTATATATTTACTTTTTAGTTATTTTGTCATTTTTTTCTATGTAGGCTTGTGGAACAGGTTTCCTTTTGTTTTGTCGAGACCATAAGCTGTCATGCTGCCTATGTTATTTGATTTAACACCCTGGATGTCACTTTACTTGGCACTATTGGTAAACTGTGCTTTCAATTTTTTTTATATATATATATATATATTTTCTCTTATACTATAGATTGTCACAACGCTCCACTTGGTAAGAGTTCAGCCTAGCTGATGGAAGCACTATGTTTCTGGAGAGTATCTATGAGCTCCTAGAGGGGGATGTGCTCATCTTGTTTGGGAAGACGCTTCAGCGGGTGGGAGGAAGTTCAACAGTTTTTAATGTTTTATTTTTTCTCGTATGTCAGAATGAATAACACCATGCAGTCTATTTCCCTCTCTTCAGAGGCACCAGACAGGGGTGTATCCAATGTCTCCCTTGCTTTTGCCATCGCCATCGAGCCCGCTCGCTATTGAATTTAGATCCAACCCACATATAACGGGAGGTTTCAGAGGACAACACGAACAAATGGTCTCACTTTAGGCTGATGACTTGCCCTCTCTGTATCTCAAACCCCAATGTATCCTTACCCACGGTGCCATCTGTTTCTTAATGTGTTTGGACCTAATCTTCTGGTTACAAGTTAAATCTGAATAAGAGCGAAGATTTTTCCTTTATATGCGCCAGCTGGCAACTACCCATTACAGACATTGCCTTTCAGAATAGTTCTCAACAAATTTACATACCTGGGGGTGCATGTCACGGACAATTTTGATAAACCTTTTTTAAGGCCTAATTTTACTCCTCTCCTTACTCTGTTGGAGAAAGATTTTTAGCGATGGTGACTTACACCACCCTATCATTAGCTGGTCCTAATTCGTTTTGTTAAAATGAAACCCTTCCTAAATTCTGTACCTCTTTCAATGTATACCTATTTTTTATTCCCAATGTTTTTCCTCAACTCTATAGGATTATCTGACTTCATCTGGAATAAAAACAATCCAAGGATCCTCAAGGTTTTCCTGCAAAGGCCTAAACCCTCAGGGGGTAATGGCCCTACCTATTTCCAGTTCTATTATTGGGTCTGACAACTTCCTTGTAATTCAGTATGGATCCGTGCAGATACTACACATATAATGCCAGCATGGTTGAAGATGTTATAATCTATGCATAGTCACTTTAATAACTCTATCTATATGTACACGTTACCGTCAATTACCTTGACTAACGGTGCCTCCCGCACATTGACTCTGTACCGGTACCTCCTTGTATATAGCCTCACTTGTTATTTTACTGCTGCTCTTTAATTTTATTAGTTATTTTTATTTCTTTTTTTATATGGTATTTTTCTTAGAACTGCATTGTTCGTTAAGGGCTTGTAAGTAATCATTTCTACTGTAAGGTCTACACCTGTTGTATTCATGTGACAAATAAGATTTGATTTGATTTGATAGAATCTTCCTCGTGTATGCCATCCTCACTAGCTGCTTTGGCACATTTTCCCTATTTATTCTGCTACTTCAAGTTATACCAAAAACATTTGAGTAAAAACCACTCTCAAGATCTGGAACCAGTTTAGACATCACTATGGTTTCGCAACATTTTCATTAAGGGCCCCTCTAACTCAGATATCACATTTTCATTAAGGGCCCCGCTACTCAGATTATCACATTTTCATTAAGGGCCCGCTACTCAGATATCACATTTTCATTAGGGCCCCTCTACTCAGAATATCACATTTTCATTAAGGGCCCCTCTCAGATATCACATTTTCATTAAGGGCCCCTCTACTCAGATTTCACATTTTCATTAAGGGCCCCTCTACTCAGATATCCATTTTCATTAAGTGCCCCCTCTACTCAGATATCACATTTTCATTAAGGGCCCCGCTACTCAGATATCACATTTTCATTAAGGCCCTCTACCCATTCATTTTATTAAGAGCCCCTCTACTCAAGATATCACTTTTCATTAAGGGCCCCCGCTACTCAGATATCACATTTTCATTAAGGGCCCCTCTACTCAGATATCACATTTTCATTAAGGGCCCCTCTACTCAGATATCACATTTTCATTAAGGGCCCCTCTACTCAAGATATCACATTTTCATTAAGGGCCCTCTACTCAGATATCACATTTTTCATTAAGGGCCCCTCTACTCAATATCACATTTTCATTAAGGGCCTCTACTTCAGATATCACATTTTCATTAAGGGCCCCTTACTCAGATATCACATTTCATTAAGGGGCCCCTCTACTCAGATATCACATTTTCATTAAGGGCCCCTCTACTCAGATATCACTTTTCATTAAAGGGCCCCTCTACTCAGATATCACATTTTCATTAGGGCCCCTTACTCAGATATCACATTTTCATTAAGGGCCCCTCTACTCAGATATCAACATTTTCATTCAAGGGCCCCTCTACTCAGATATCACATTTTCATTAATAAGGGCCCCTCTACTCAGATATCACATTTCCTATCCATCCCTAGTAGATGGAACCTTCTCCATGTGGTTCAGCCTCGGCATCAAATCATACAACGATTTTTTTATATATTAGACGATACGTTTGCTTCGTTCCAACAACTCTCAGCTAAATTCCACTAATGTTTTTCACACCATCCCAACAGTAAAAGGTATTACTTCCTTATAGCTAGGATCAAATGTACTCTTTTTACAATCGTTCATTCAAGCTATTAAAAATGTTATGAGAAGGTGAGATCTACTGGTGATGAGTTTGCTGATGCCACATGGATATGATATATTTCTGTACCTTGTCCACTGGTTTTTATATCCATGCAAAAATCCTCCACACGCACTCACTGAAACGAAACTCAGGCTCTCTAAAGATCTATCCTGATGTCCATGTAACAGTTTAACTTTACATCGTCCCCTCGCCCATACCGGGCTCGAACCAGGGAACCCTCTGCACACATCAACAACAGTCACCCAAGGACATGGTTACCCATCGCTCCAACAAAAACCGCGGCCCTTGCAGAGCAAGGGGAACCACTACTTCAAGGTCTCAGAGCAAGTGACGTCACCGATTGAAGGCTATTAGCGCGCACCCCCCGCTAACTAGCTAGCCATTTCACATCCGTTACATCCCCGCTGTTTTGTGACATGTGTCGCCAAGCTCCTGCTTCATTAATACATATGTTTTGGTCTGGCCTTTCCACATCACTATTGGTCTGCCATCTTTGATACCACATCTAAAGTATTACAAGTGACTTTTGCCCCTACTGCCATAAACCCATTATTTAATACCTGATAACATAACACTACCAAAATATACATCTGACTTTGTAGCCTTTGTGAGTTTGTTGGCAAAAAGGTTGATTTTACTTCCGTGGAAATCGTCCTCTCTCGCCTCCTCATTTTGTGTGGATAAAAGATGTTTACACTTTAGTAAATTGGAGAAGATAAAATATAATCTATGGGGTTTCTTCTGATGATTCTACCGAATCTGGCACCTTTCT
>NW_019949640.1:0-10447 GCF_002910315.2 Salvelinus sp. IW2-2015 | reverse complement strand
CACCTTAAACTGTACAAGGTTCTGTCTGGCATTCACTGAACTGTGGTTTATATTCCTGAGAGCTTCTACCCAGTCCTCATCTGAGAATTCTGAACCAAGTTCTTGTTCCCAAGCCCTTTTAATAGTGTCTGTGGATGCCTCTATGTGGGCCTGTAGCACATCATACAGTCTACAGACCGACCCTTTTGAATGGGGTTTGACAAGGATCAGGCTATCTAATGTAGGATTATTTGGCTTAATGCCATACTGTGGGGTATGTGTCCTTAAGAAATTCCTGATTTGGAGGCATCTGAAAAAACGTGTTGTTGGCATGTTGAACTTTCCCTGTAATTGTTGAAAGGAAGCTAACTGACCATCAATGTATAAATTACCAATTGTTGTGAGCCCCTTCTCCCTCCACTGTGAAAAACCCATATCATCCAATGCAGGGTGGAAAGCATGATTCCGGCAAATCGGGCTGTCAATGTATACAGTGGAGTGGGTATGTTAAGAAAATACCTAATCTGTTTCCAGATCGTAAGTGTATGACAATTGACTGGATTAGAGTCATAAGTGGCTTTTTTCACATATGATGGACTTTTAACAAGTGCAGGGAGTGAGGAACGTTGACAGGAGGCCTGCTCAATCAAAAGCCATGAAGGCATATCATTCTGTCGCATCCCAGGTAAACTTTCCCTCCAGAAAGGCACAATGTTCAGATTAGCAGCCCAATAATACAGTTTAAAGTGAGGAAGGCCAAAGCCCCCCTCTATATTGTACTTGCATAAATGCTTCTTTGAAATTCTTGCTGCCTTGTTATCCCATAAAAATTGAATTACTATTGAATCCAGTTTCTTAAAATAGCTTTGTGGTATGAAATTGGGTAGACATTGGAAGAGGTAAAGAAACCTAGGTAGGACAACCATTTTAATAGCATTTATACGACCAACCAAGGAGATAGGCAGAGTTTTCCAAAAWTCRAMATTTTGTTTAAGCTGATAAATTCATGTCCCAATTCGCTTTCAGTAGCTGATCACGGTCTCTTGTCACTACAATGCCAATGCTTGTGAACTTGTCCATCACTGTTCTAAATGGGGTAGATTGCAGAAATTGCATATCCACAGGCCGTGATATCGGCATCAATTCGCTTTTTTGGCAGTTTCTCTTGTAGCCAGAGAAGGAGCCGAATGTATTTATCAAGTTAAGGGGGAATAGAAGTTTTAGGCTTGGATAAAAACAAAAGAACATCGTCTGCATATAGGGACATTTTGTGCTGCGTGTCTTTTATTTTAACAGAACCTATATCAGCACATGCCCGAATGCAAGTAGCAAGGGGTTCCATGGCTATAGCGAAGAGAGCAGGCGAAATAGGGCACCCCTGTCGGCAGCCCTTGAACAGGCAGAATGACTGCAACATTTCCCGATTGGTTACCACGGACGCCATTGGGTGTGCATAAATAATTCTTATCCAATKAATAAACTCCTTTCCAAACCTGAAATGCTCCAGAACCGACATCATATACTTCCACTCAATCTGATCAAATTCCTTCTCTGCGTCAAGAGCTATTACCACTGCCTCAACTTTATGATCATGATACATTACGTTGAAAAGGCGTCTCAAATTGTAGTATATATATGTCGGCCCGGGATAAAACCTGTCTGGTCAGGGTGTATGATGTCAGAAATATATGTTTTCAATCGGTTTGCCAATATCTTTGTCAACACCTTATTTTCTATGGGGAGTAACGACACGGGGCGATAAGACGACATCTCCATGGAATCTCTATMTTTTTTCAAGATCAGTGCTATTGTAGCCTCATACAGTGTTTGCGGGAGTTTGGCATTTTCTTTGGATCGTTTAAACATTCGCAACATAAGTGTAGCTAGACTGGCGCAGTACTTCTTATAGAATTCTATGACATATCCATCAGGCCCAGGGGCCTTGCTGTTTGTAAATTGTGCTATCGCTGTGTTAATTTCCTCTAAAGTTATCCCAGCATCGAGTCCAGCAGCTGCCCCCCTGTCCAGTTTATGAAGTTCACATTCCACTTTACTTCTTAACATAAATCCACAAGCATTCTATAATTACACTATTAGTTTCTGTTTCTTACATCTGTAAGCAGCTAGTTTCTTTTCTTAGCAAGTTGTGGCTAAGTCGTGTTAGCCGCTAATGCTAATCGCTAGTCAGCCGGCTAGCCAATAAATGTACTGAGTCAGAGCAAATGTAGCTGGCTATACAGCCTGATACCAGTGATGGTGTAGGCCTAAATCAGCATGTTGTTTGTGCAACAGTATCTTCTAAATCAAAAGAGGAATAGGTGTATGATAGGGTTTGAGTGTACTTTTTATGGTTCCCACGCGTTGCGCTTCGTTCAAGAGAAATTTATTTGTATATTGGATGGTTCAAGCATTCTTACTCTGGTCGTAAGTTCAAGCTGTTGATGGTACCCAAAGGGGTGGTTTTTGTGATTAGGCCCCCGCTTGCCACAAGATAGTCGCGGGGAGTATCCAGAGAAAGACGTCAGGTTTTCTTTCCCAGTATTGAAAGATAGATGATGGGCAAAGGGGCGCTTAGCGTCACGATGTTCTGATATGTTCCTTCTAGTTTCTTCCCTGATTTCTGAATTTTAACATGTAGTAGTTATCAGAGTTTAGCTTGTAAGACTGGGTTAACTAGGGTTACGAGTGGATATGTTTAATATCATGTGGGAGGGTATGATAGGATCACACAATGTTGAGTGAAAGATAATTGAAGGACTTTTCTCTCATGGATGTGGGCTTTGGGAGATATGATTGCTAGTAATAAATGTGGTGCTTGAAGGACTAGTGCATACACGATCGAATTCGGATGGGTAATGTTATGGTCACTATAAGCCACGGGCTACGCACAGTTGTCTTCATGGCTACATGATTTATTTGCCATCGACAGCCTATTAACTACTGCTGATAGTAGGGACAGCTTAGCAACCACCACTGACACGTGCTGTTGTCCCTTTGTTAAGCAACAGCGGTATTTACATGCATGAGGTTTTATGGTCTTGTAGTTAGTGCTTTTTTTATGTGGATTTGTGTTGGCCACGCCATACGTATGAAAATTTGTGAGTTATTGCATATGTATGGGATTTTGCGCGATCGATGGATCAGCCATCAACAACGTGTAAGAAGGCGCTTTGTTATAGGCCCTGCACATACTCACGTGCTGGTGTCCATTTTAAACAACAGGCAGAAATGAAAGTGATGCTTTACAATCTGGGATTGCTTACTGGCCGAGAGTTCATTTATTTTGTTGAGAAGGTAACACAATCGGCGTATATTGCCGGAGAGTACATTAATACATCTGTTACAAACTACTGGTGCCATGCTGGACTCCGGTTCTTGTCCTTGCGCCCGGACGTCACATGTGGGGAGGTGATCTTCGGAGCCCGTCACGAAGTTAACTGTGGTGTTGCTGATGGGACACCGCCATTAAGGTCTTACGGTTTGAACATTCCTGCGCAGATGAAAGTTGGAAAGTGTTTCCAGGAGGATGGCTCTTCTGGGTAGCATGAGTGGGTGGAATATATAATATTGACTGTTGTTAGTTAAGTTTAGATATGTGTTAATTTGAGTAGTATATAGATTATTTAGTGGATGATTGTGCTGTTGCACTAGTGACCGTTTCGGAAGCCAATTAATTCGTGAGGGTGAACTGCCATTTTCTAACTACACACAGGTGGGACACTATTTATTTAGGGGGGCGTTTCTTGTTACTGTTTCTTGTGTTGACTTCTTGGCCTTTGTTAGGACAACACTACTGAACTTTATTTTGAGTGCATTATGTTCAAGGCCTGTATTTTATAGAAGTGTTATATTGATTGTGATAATTTTCACTTTTTTATTTTTGGGGGCACTTAATATTTTACACAACAACAACAACATAAATAAATATTGTTTTATTTATTTTAAAAATTGAATCGTTTTGGGGTGGGACCGAAGGTTGATTATGTTGGTGGTACAGGTTGGGGCCAGCTTAGTCTAGAAATGTTAGTGGTGAAAAATGATTGTCAGGGAACCAGCGTGTTTTAGGGGGGATTTAGGTTATGAGTGTACATGCACAGTGCATGAGTGGGAGGAAGGACTATGTACGGTGTATACATGCAGAAAAGGAGCTAGCTGGGTGGGCCAGGAGAGGTCAGGTACTAGAAGTTTTGGGTACGGAGTACTGACAGAGACGCGGCTGCAGTGATCGTGGATAAGAGTAAAGCCTACGCAGTAGACCCAGTTTGCTTAAGCCAGGTGCCCCTAGACCCGTTTTTTTTTGACATTCTGAAGCTCCTTTCAGCGTACAAGATGCCTGACAATCAACTCTCGCACATGCGCCCCTAGTCCCTCGCTGTTTATTCTAGCGATTTGCAATGGAAGGGGAGACTCCATGTTGATTACTGGTCAGACTGAACAGAGCCATAGAGGGTGGCACGAGGATCTGTTTGAAGAGGCAGAAACAAAGGATGCTAGACAAGTTGTCCATCAAACAGAACGGTGTTCTGTACTGTCAATGTTCATAACAAGCAACTGGGTCCGAGGACCCAGAAGCTGTCATGTTATATTCATGTGTGACATAACCATTGCATGTAGTGGACGGACTTGCGGAGGTCGATGCCAGGGCTGGCGGACGTACAAGAGGAAGTGTCAGGGCTCGCAAGTCCCTTGCGGGTGGTCCGCCACTGGTTCACCACATGAGCTGCCGCAGGAAGTCAAGTAGGGGTAAGAGTGTCGGTCTGTTGGCAGAACTGCCGTCGACCCCCGTGCAAGCAGCCCAGCATAACTGGCTCATCGGAGGGCATGTGGATGTAACGTGTGAGTGGGCAGTGCTTGAAACGGGGTTTGGAGCAGAGGCCTCAGCAACCTTGTAGGCGGTTACTCATAATAAGCCTGTGTTCGCAGAGGCAAGGCGCCTAGAGTGGTAGAACCTGCCCTGTGCAATGCAAAGTGGTGTTGGGATGCGAATCATAGCACAATGATCATTGTGTATTGTAGCTGAACCACCTTGCTTGACGCTCTTTTGTTTGACTGGCGAGTGGGCACACACGTGGGAATGTCCATCGCAGCACTTCATCGGTCCAATCACCGTACGCTCATAACGCTAACACGACAACACTGGGCTGAGATTAGATGTACGTCGGCGGCAGGAAAAACGTAGCTGCGCCGCGTCGACTGGGTGGGGGGAAGTGCTGGGCCTGTGAGGGTGCCCAGATTCGATGGGTGGTTGTACGGATGTTAGAGTCCAATATATTCAAGGTGTTTGTGTGATGAAGTCAAGTCGGAACAGAAAAAAGTCATGTATGCCAAAATGATCACAGGAACGTGCTCCACAACGATGAATCGCTTTCTATACGAATGTGTGGTTACTCTTAGATTTGGGGGAGATGTTATAAGGTGAGCGACTGATGTAAGAATTGGACAGCGGGTTCTATTGGCATGCCCGACGATTGCAGCTCAACAGTGGGTGCCATGACGCAATGGGAAAGCAGGTGTGGTGTCAATGAGTGTGGTCCTCGCCTCAGGTTCCGACGTGGAAAGTGGTTGTTGGTTGGCTGCGGGGGGTTGTGAAAGAAGCCAAGCCTGTGTAGTTGGTGTGTGAATTTAGAAATCTGTCTGTGGTATAAGGCGAGCAAGTGTCTCATGTCCCTGTTCTAGAGTAGGTGTGTGAGTGGCCAACAGGATTGTAGCTGAGCATCGGGCAGCTAAGACACGTGATATATAACAGCTTTTTAGCCATCGAGGAGCTGAAGTAACGAGCCGGTGACTTTTCTGGGAGAAGATGTCATGCATCTGGAACCGATGGAGGATTGACAAACGGTTGCGTCTTGCTGCGCATAATGGTAGAGAGATGGAAAGGACAGAAGATAGATCGAACTGGAAAGAGTGGCACTGGTAAGGCTGAAGCGGAAGCGGCTCGCCAATTGACAGGAGGCCGCATGTGTTGCACGGTACATTTGAGGTGCCTGGGCGGCTCTGTGGTAGCCGCTCAAATAAAGTGTTAAGGTCTAGACGGGCAGTGGCTGTCGTATGTAGGAGTGCCTACGTAGGGCATAAGCTCAAGACCGAGAAAACATTCACTAGATAGGGAGAGGAAACGTAGAGTGGAGGGACGGTAGCGAATGCCTTGTTGATGAGCGATGGCTGGGTCCCTGTGCAAAGTTATTCAATCTCCTCACCAGCCAGTTAAGTGAGGAGCGCTATGCAAGAGTAAGCGGATGTTTTTCTGGCTTGAGCATTTTTGCATTCAGATTGTGTGACTTTTGATCGAACTTGACGTAGCATAGATCTGGGCCCATGTGCGCATACCGGTCCACGAGTTAGGATAATCTGATCGGTTTGGTCTGTCCCTGGGTGCAGCAGTTACACAAAAAGTGGATGCCAATCCAATCTTTTGACAATTGGTAGTGAGAGAAGGCAGTTGCACCGTTTTGACAGTGCCGGTAGAAACGGCACAGAAGTGACAAGTGGGTGGTTTGCACGAGTTGTAGGGCTAGGCTTTGCGTCATTGTACCTTGTAGTGCACTGCAGTGTGTCGCACAGTGGTAGAGGCCCGCGCTAGTTCAGCTAATACGCACCGCTACGAGTGTATCCCTTCTCCCGGAACAAACTAGCTATTGCGGATAGGCTAGCTGGTATATGTCCATCGCAATCAGGCTCGAGTGGTACACTTGAAGCCTTCTTAGGCCTACTCTTACCTGTAGGCTCTCCGCCTTTATAACTAGTTTATGACAAAGACTCACGTGCGGCAGGCCGTTGGAGTGAGATGGAGACAG
This sequence comes from Salvelinus sp. IW2-2015, assembly GCF_002910315.2. Taxonomy (NCBI): domain Eukaryota; kingdom Metazoa; phylum Chordata; class Actinopteri; order Salmoniformes; family Salmonidae; genus Salvelinus; species Salvelinus sp. IW2-2015. The sequence continues at coordinate 3,674 of NW_019949640.1, read as the reverse complement.
AGCGAGAGATAATTACAGGAATCCAGCCCAGTGAGTATTGCCTCCCCGCTCGTGCTGGGTCTGGAAGTAAGTCGTGGCGATCTTGAGACTATAGTGCTAATAGACTTTCCGATGGCTGGGCAGATGTGCTCGCACGTAAAAAGGATGCGCTCACCTCTAACCGTCACAAGTATGCTCTGGCGGCCCTGGGTGGCAATGCCTTTCCTTCTTAAAATGGATAGATTAGACTCGAGGGACTACTACAATGTGGAGGTGTGCATGCAGAGCGAGCATTAAAGTTAAGCTTCACTGGTGTCTACCTTTTGGGTTATATGAATTATACCGTCTTCTCACAAGGACGTGTACTGTCGTGCAAACCGCCAGCTACTTTCATAGATGCGGATCGCATGTTGAGGTCTTTTTTGGGGATCAACATTTTTCTAGCTTCAATTGCTAGTGGACGATTTGTGCTGTTTGTTGCCCGGCGACTGAAAGAACTTTGGATTTGATCGCTTGTGTAGGTTGGTTTGTCGGCGTCCAAGGCCCTATAGAGTCCCTGAAATTGGTCTCCAAAGAAATGTCATATTCATCGAAGAGGTCATGCTGGCGGGTTGCTTGGGGCAAATTGTCATCTAGGTTGGAAGGAGGTGTGGCCCACAAGGAACGCCGGAAAAGGAGTGAAGGTCTATATGATAGTCGATGACAGAGAAGTGAGTCTCATGGAGGCAGTATACACGGACCGTTTGCCCTCCCAGGGGTAAGATATTAGGTGTCCTTTCTCGGAATGTATGTCTAGTTTTACCAGCAGGTCTGTCATCTGGAGCGGGGTGCTCCACCCGATTGCGTGCTAAGGTGCCGTGTACTGCATGGGTCTGACACTGGGGAGAAACCGAGGTCACCACGCATGGGAAAGGAAGGAGGAAAAAGAAGAATGACGATAGGGAAACTCAAGCAGCGAGTAGGACGTGGACTGGTGTGAGTGGCAAACAGGGCTTTTAGTCGTTGAAACAAGCTTTCTCCTGCGAATCCAGGTATGCAGCTACACCCTGATTTTAGTAGAGTGTCCTGTTGTCTGCTGTCTGTAGACTGCTCAGTTCAGTGAATGGGTTTAAGGGTGACTGTTCCCTCGTCCGCAAGTGCCATGAGGATCTGGGATTTCAGTCGCAGCCAGGCGCCCGTAGTCCATTTCGACGCTTTGTAAAGGTTGCAATCTCTGACTTATGCACAGTCAGGTCAGTATGCTTCGTGCCGCATGAGGTGAGTGTTTTTTAGGCTTTACGTGTGTGAGTACCTGCTCAGGCTGTGAGGGTTAAGTTCTAGTCATTGGCTAGAGGGGCAGCCTTTGTACTTGTGCTGTGGAAGACAACTACCCAGTTAACATACATCCTGTCCAAGCCAAATTGGACGCCTGTGAACGACGTGTGTTTATGGGGTTGCTAAACTCGCTCGCAATTCGAGTTGGACATAAAGCTAGCAGGATCGGCGTCCAATGAATGTATTGGCTGATGCACTAGTCTGACAGCTTATTTGTGCAGGTGCGAAAGCGCGCTGCTCGTCTAGGCCATGCGCATCTACAGGTAGTGGTCAGTTACATAGGTCGCTTGCGGGAGAGAGAGGGACTTGGCGGGAGTACTGGTGGTCTCTGAGTACAGGTGCAAGACTGTGTTCTACGCTGTGTCGACTAACCATGCCATATTCGACACCCGGTGGCTGATGACGCTGCTCACCGTCAATTGGAGCAGGATGCCTGGTGAATTGTCATGGATGCCATAAATCTGACCTTGCGTCGCTTTATCTCCTTCTCTCTAGGTGGTACGGACTTCTGCGTTGGTAAAAAGAGGCGGTGTCAGCAGTCTCTCTGAGGTCCGAGGTAGGAGGCTGGTGCTAGCTAGATATTTGTTGCGCTGCTAACTGCTCAGCTCACTGCAGCGTCACTGGTGCTATCTGAGATGTCAGATAGTTGTGAGGAGTGCTTGTCCCGTGAGAGCGACGGTGGATATCATAAGTGAGCAGACAGCGCAGCGTAGTTGATGCACTACGCCAGGAGTTGATTCTTATATTCTACGTGGATGACAGGAGGCCGTGCTAGACCTTTCGTAGGAGGGAATCGTGGCATAGAAGCGAATTCGTTTAGGCTCTTGGCGGACTTTCTGACGGACGCGGAGAGAATGCGTCCAACGGTCTCTGTAAAATGGGGTGCTACTATAGATATATCGGTTACCAAAAGTTTGCTGGTCACAGGAGCGAATTGAGTACGGGTACCAGTATTGTAGTACACGGCGACTTACACCTCGCCAATATGGTGGCGACAGTTTTTGCGAGGGGTGGTCCACAGCGGGTATAGGACCGGTCATAGATAGAGAGGGGTGCAAGCAGCGTCGCAACATCTTGTACTTGCAGAGGACAGAGGTTCTTTCGTAGGCGATGCCGTCTAGGAGTGGATGTGAGATGGAGTTAATCGTCTCAAGGAAGATTGCAAGAGTTTGTGTTGGTTCAGTGTCTGGTGCCCCTCGAGGCGCCAAGGTAGTGCCAGATAGCGTCCACTAGTCGTTAGAGAAACACGATCAGTCACGATACTGATATGTTGAGTCCCGGGATCTTCCTTGTTGGGGTGTTGATGGCCTTGCTGGTCGTGCTGAAGACGTCCAGACAAACAAGGTCCTTGGAATGATTCTCCGGTTCGGTCACTGATCGATTCTGTTGTGACTCAAGATGCCCATTGTCCTCTTCGTTGCTCCGAACGCCTGCAGCGTAAGACGGAGATGGTCCCTTCGAGGCTGTGGAAACAGATCGTGTCATTCGTGGTAGATATGGTTGTGTTCGTACGGTCGTTATGCCACATCCTACTGCGTAAAGGGCCAAACTTGTGTAAGGTATGAGTGTAGTATTGGCCTAGGAGTTGTTGAGTGCTTGCAAGCGGAGTCCTAGAAGCTTCGCGTTGAGCACAATCACTAACCATGCGGCGATGGTGTAGACACGGGGAGAGTCGAGAAGTCATGGAACGCTTGGGAAAACAGTGATCTAGTTGGTTACCGTATCGGAGAGCAAAAGCAACAGGTGGGCCTTAGAACGCTGAAAGTCGTGGTGGTGACCTTCGCGCCTACAACTGTAGATAGTTCCGATGGAAACTGGACAGGGCACGGCCCACTTGTCCAGTGATGATGTTTTGGGAGAGCAAGTCCCACGTGCTCTTGTTCCGAAGCATGAATGTTGGAAGTTGTACGGTTGTACGAAGACATATCAGAAGTTGGTTAGGAGCGTATGATGAGTACGTAAGATGCTCCCATGACGAGAGGAGCCTGTAGGGGGCAGTGTTGGAGGAGCGTGGTTGCGATGTTGGTCGCAACCAAAGGCGCTGAAGAGGACATGCGGCCTCTACGACAGGAAGATGCAGGAGGATTCTCGCAGTGGAGAGTCGGTGGATGCGGGTGCTCTTGCATTGCGTGGCGCAGTTTAAGCGGTGGAATACGTGGGAGAGAGGGAAGGTTAGGCGGATCGGCCGTGGGGAAGGAGACAGCCTCTATGAATTAACTTGTGGTTACGAGAGAAGATACTGGTTGAATCCAGATCTTTAAGCTATGCAGAACTAGTTGTCGACTGGACGATGGAAGAAGACGGTCACAGCGCGTAATCTGATAAGGGCTGCGCTGTAAATCTTTTTGCCTCGTCCTGACACTGCCGTTAGAGGGACTACC
>NW_019949639.1:0-10448 GCF_002910315.2 Salvelinus sp. IW2-2015 | reverse complement strand
TGCAGAAGACTCATTAAGGCAGCCTCCACCACCTCCGATTTCAGAGGGGTTAAACGCAGAAGACTCATAAGGCGCCTCCACACCTCTCTGATTCAGAGGGGTTAACGCAGAAGACTCATTAAGCAGGCCACCACCTCTCTGATTCAGAGGGGTTAAGACAGAAGACTCATTAAGGCAGCCTCATCACCTCTCTGATTCAGAGGTTAAAGCAGAAGGACTCATTAAGGCAGCTCCACCACCTCTCTGATTCAGAGGGTTAAGAGAAGACTCATTAAGGCAGCCTCCACACATCCTGATTCAGAGGGGTTAAACGCAGAAGACTCATTAAGGCAGCTCCACACTCTCTGATCAGAGGGGTTAAACGCAGAAGACTCATTAAGGCAGCTCTCCACACCTCTCTGCATTCAGAGGGGTTAAATGCAGAAGACTTCATTAAGGCAGCCCCACCACCTCTTCTGATCAGAGGGTTAAACGCAGAAGACTCATTAAGGAGCCTACTCTCTATCAGAGGGTAAAGGCAGAAGACTCTCTTAAGCAGCTCCCACTTCTGATTCAGAGGGGTTAAACGCAGACAATACTCATTAGCAGCCTCACCACTCTCTGATTCAGAGGGGTTAAAGCAGAACTCATTAAGGCAGCCTCACCACTCTCTGATTCAGAGGGGCTTAAACGCAGAAGACTCATTAAGGCAGCCTCCACCACTCTTCATGATTTCAGAGGGGTTAAAGGCAGAAGACTCATTAGGCAGCCTCCATCACCTCTCTGATTCAGAGGGTTAACGCAAGAAGACCTACATTAAGGCAGCTCCACCCTCTCTGATTCAGAGGGGTAACGCAGAAGACTCATAAGGCAGCCTCCAACCTCTCTGTTTCCAGAGGGGTTAACGCAGAAGACTCATTAAGGCAGCCTCCAGCCACCTCTCTGATTCAGAGGGTTAAAGACAGAAGACTCATTAAGGCAGCTCCACGCACCTCTCTGACTACAGAGGGGTTAAACGCAGAAGCTCATTCGAAGGCAGCTCCAGCCCCTCTCTCTGATTCAGAGGGGTTAAAGACAGAAGACTCATTAAGGCAGCCTCCACCACCTTCTCTGATTCAGAGGTACGAGAAGACATTAAGGCAGACCTGCCATGCAGAGGGTAAGCATCATTAGGAGCTCTGCAGCCTCTATTCATAGCAAGACTCAGCACTCACTCTCTGATTCAGAGGGGTTGAAAAAGAATAATTGGTCAGTCCCAATTCGATACTCGGTATCGAAACTTTCAGTTAGAAGGCATTCCAGTTGTACAACTGACTAGGTATCCCACTTTCTATATAGCCACGTTATATTACGCTCGTTACCCTGACATGGATGGTACTGGTCCTTGTCTATAGCCAAGTATTACCTACTGTACCCTGCACTGGACCTTGGTACTGGTACCGCCTGTCTATAGCAAGTTATTACTACGTACAACCGCTTGCACATGGAGTTGGTACTGGTATACTAGCCTGTCTATAGCCAAGTTATTACCTCGTACCCATGACATGACTTGGTACTGGTACCGCTGTCTATAGCAAGTTATTACCTACGTACCTGCACTGGAACTTGGTACTGTACCCTGGTCTATAGCCAAGTTATACCTCGTTACCTGCACATGGACTTGGTATGGTACACACACAATGTCGATAGCCCAAGTTTTAATCCACCTCGTAACCCCTGCACGATCGACTTGGTATCGTACCTGTCTATAGCATATTATTACCTCGTACCTGCACATGGACTTCGTACTGGTACCCACTGTCTATAGCCCAAGTTATTACCTCGTACCCCTGCCATGGACTTGGACTGTGTGATCCCTGTTATAGCCAAGTTATTACCTCATGCTACCCCTGCACAATTGGATTGGTAGGTACCCTTGTCTATAGCCCAAGTTATTACCTCGTACCTGCACATGGAGCTTTGGTATGGTCTCCCCACCCCACCTGTTATTAGCAAGTTATTACCTCGTACCCCTGCAACCATAGGGACTTGGTATGGTATCTCCCTGTCTATAGCCAAGTTATTCCTCTGTAGCCTGGCCCGTCAGATAGCCATTTCAGCTGTTAGTACTACACCTGTTGTTTCACCAAGCATCGTGACACAATCTGATGTGTGTAATGGGCCATTAGATGCGAGGCTGTATCGTCCTCTACAAACACAACACCGGTCTGCCCACAGGCGTCTGCCTATGCAATCTAAAACCTGCCAGAAACCAAATAATACACATCGGAAAAACTAAATCCTCCATAATGTCGGGCTTTTTTTTCGATGGTTGGCTTATTGTTATGATCAAGTTCGATCCCCGTGAATCAATTATTTATAACAGTTGGCTACAAGAGACATTTAAATAGCAAATCTATTCTGACTGCTACATATTAATTAAATATGTGATCCATTCTAATGCCTACAAATATCTATTTAAATGTGATCCATTCTATACTGCCTACATATCTATTTAAATAGTTGGGATTCCATTCTGATGCTCACCTTATCTATTGTAAATAGTGATCCATCTAATGCTCATATCTGATCTTAATAGTTGATCATTCTACTGCTACATATCTTATTTAATTAGTGATCCATTCTAACTGCTAACTAATCTATTTAAATAGTGATCCATTCTAACTCTACACTATCTATTTAAATAGTGGATCCATTCGTAACTGCTGATCATCTATTTAAATAGTGATCCATTCTAACTGCTAGCAGTATTATTTAAATAGGTGACCATTCTAGCTACTACGTATCTATTTTAATAGTGATCCATTTCTAACTGCTACATATCTATTTAAATAGTGTCCATTCTAAACGCTACAATATCTACTTTAAATGAGTGATTCCAGTTCTAATACATACATATCTATTTAAATAGTGATCCATTCTAATGTACATATCTATTTAAATAGTGATCCATTCTAACTGCCTAATATCTAACTTTAATAGTGATCCATTCTAGACTGTGACATATTATTTACCAATAGTTGATTCCATTTTAACTACTACATGATCTATTTAAAATAGTGATCCATTCTTAACACTACATATCTATTTAAATAGTTGATCCTTCTAACTGCTAATGATCTATTTAAATAGTGATCCTTTATCTAGCTACACATATTTTTAAATAGTGATCATTCTGCTCCATGATCTGTTTAAATAGTTGAATCCATTTCTAACTGTAACATATTAGTTTAAAATAGTGCATCCATTCTGACTGCTACATATCTTTTAAATATGAGTCCATTCTATAACTGCTCATATCTATGTTAAATAGTGATCCATCTAACTGCTACATATCTTTTAAATAGTGATCATTCTAACTTTGCTACTGTCACGTCGTGTGGAAGAGATTCGGACCAAAAACGCAGCATGAGGAAAATAAAGCATCTTTTTTAATAAATGAACGAAGATGAACATGAAGAACATCACTATTACAAACAAACAAAACAACAATGAGTGAAGCTAAATAACGCAAGTGCAGACAGCAACAAACGTTAAACACAGACAACTACCCACAAAAAGCCTACTGCTATGGCTACCTTAAATATGGTTCCATAGAGCAAAAATGGAATTGAAACAGCCATTTGGTTTTTCTCTGATTGAAGACCAAGTCTAGGCAGCCATAGACATAACTAGACAACCTCTCAGCATATTTCATTCCATATACAATGACACCCATAGACTAAACAAACACACACAAATACAATCCCACCCAAATCACGCCCTGAACCAACTAACATAATCAAATAACATAAAATAGGTCAGAACGTCGCGCTACATATGTATTTAATAGTGATACCATTCTGAACTGCTTCCATATCTATTTAATAGTGATCCAATTCTTGTCTACATATTATTTAATAGTGATCCATTCTTAACACTACATATCTATTTAAATAGTGATCCATTCTAACGCTACATATCTATTTAATAGTGATCCATTCTAACTGGTACATTATCTATAATGTGACCTTTAATAATACATACTTTAAGTTGATCCATTCTAACTGCTACATATCTATTTAAATAGTGATCCCATTCTTACACTGTACGTATCATTTTAAATAGTGATCGTGTCTAACTGCTACATGAATCTATTTAAATAGTTGATCCATCTAACTGCTACCATATCTAGTTTAAGATGTGATCATTCTACCTGCTGACAAATAACTATCTTAAATAGTCGATCCATTCTAATGCTACATTCTATTTAATAGTGATCCATTCAAACTGCTACATATTCTATTTAAATGAGTGATCCATCTCTACTGCTAATATTATTTAAATTTAGTGATCATTCATGCTTACAATCTTATTAAATACGTGTCATTCTACTTGCTACAATATTTAAATGGATGTGTCCATTTCTATACATGCTCATATCTATTTAATATGTATCCATTCTAGACTTGCTAGATATCTGATTTAAAATAGGATCGATTTCTAACTGTCTAATATTTATTTTAAATAGTGATCCGTTCTAATCGAATACATATCTATTTAATAGTGATCCAATTCTAACTAGCTACATATCTATTTAAATAGTGATCCAGTTTCTAACTGCCTAACATATGTATTTAAATAGTGATGATTATTTGCTCATAATAATCTATCACAGTCCAGCACCAAGTCCAGCCCAGCACACAGTCCAGCACCCAGCACCACATCAGTCCCAGTCAGCCCACCCGCACCTCACACGTCAGACCCCCACAGTCACCACCAGTCACCAAGTCGCACCAGTCCAGCACAAGTCCAGCACCCCAGCACACCAGATCCGCCCTATTAGTGCACTCTACTTTATACTACAGCCTATTCCCTACATAGTGCACTACTTATTAGGAACCAGGCCCTATTCCCTAAATGAGGTGCCTACTTGAGACCAGAGCCCAGTCCACTTATATAGTACACTACTTGTATACTGACAGCCCTATTCCCTACATAGCCCGCACTACTTTAGACCAGCAGCCCTATTCCTATATAATAGGTACAACCACTTTGTTATACCGTCAGCCCTATTCGGCCTACATTAGTGCCAACTTTTTATACTACCCAGCCCTATCTCCCTACCCATAGTGCACTACTTTATACTACAGCCCTAGTCCCTATATAGCTGTTGCATACTTTAGACCAGAAGTCCTATGGTCCTCTAGTGCACTACTTTTAGACCAGAGTCCTAGGCGCATCCAGTCACTACTTTTTAGACCAGAGCTTATATAGTGCACTACTTTAGACCAGAGCCCTATGGGTTCTTAGTGCACTGCATAGGGAGGTCATTTGGGAAGCAGATCAGGATGAACTGAGGGAAGTCTGCATAACCAAAGAGACGAACTGACCGATTCAAACAGAGACAGCACAAGGCAGGATGGAAGCAAAACAATGAGCCTTGAGGTGTTGGCACTGGACGGACACACACACACCACACACACACACCACACCAACACACCACACACACACACCACAACACCACACACGCACACACACACACAACACACACACACACACACACACACACACACACACACACACACACACACACACACACACACACACTCAGCAATAAGAGGAAGACTGAAGTTAACTTCCTAACGAGTATTTTAACCCCTCTGAATCAGAGAGGTGGTGGAGGCTGCCTTAATGAGTCTTCTGCGTTTAACCCCTCTGAATCAGAGAGGTGGTGGAGGCTACCTGAAATCGACATCCACGTCTTCGGATCATGGGCAGAACAACAGATTTTTACCTTGTCAGCTTGGGGATTCGATCCAGCAACCTTTGGGTTACTGGCCCATTGCTCTAACCTCTAGGCTACCTGTACCAGTACCAGTACCATGTGCAGGGCTACAGGTAATTGAAGTCGATAAGTGAATAAGCAACAGGATAGATCATTAACAGTTGCAGCAGCGTATGTGATGAGTCAAAAGGGTCAATGCAGATAGTCCGGTTAACTATTTAGCGGTCTTCTGGCTTAAGCTGTTCACCGTCCTGTTGGTTCTAGACTTGGTGCATTGGTAACCCTTGCCATGCGGTAGCAGAGAGATGCCAATCTTTAGGGCCTGCCTCTGACACTGTCTGGTATAGAGGTCCTGGATGGCAGGGAGCTCGTCCCCAGTGACGTACTGGGTGGTACGCACTACCCTCTGCGGTCGGATGCCAGTTGCTATACCAGGCGGTGATGCAGCCAGTCGAGATTCTCTCAATGGTGTAGCTGTAGAACGTTTTGAGGATCTGTGGGACCATCCCAAATCTTTTCTACCTCCCTGAGAGGAAAGGGGCGTTGTCGTTCCCTCTTCGAGACTGTGTTGGTGTTTGTGGACCATGATAGGTCCTTAGTAACGTGGCCACCAAGGACCTTGAAGCCCTCGACCCACTCCACTACAGCCCTGTCGATGTGAATGGGGGCGTGCTCGGCCCTCCGTTTCCTGTAGTCCACAATCAGCTCCTTTGTCTTGCTGAAGTTGAGGGGAGAGGTTGTTGTCCTAGCACCACACTGACAGGTCTCTGACTTCCTCCCTATAGGCGGTCTCATTGTCGGTGATCAGGCCTACCACCGTTGTGTTGTCAGTAAACTTAATGATGGTGTTGGAGTTGTGCGTGTCCATTCAGTCGTGGGTGAACAGGGAGTATAGGAGGGGACTGAGCACGCACCCCTGAGGGGCCCCCGTGTTCAGGGTCAGCGTGGCGGATGTGTTGTTGCTTACCCTCACCACCTGGGAGCGGCCCGTCAGGAAGTCCAGGATCCAGTTGCAGAGGGTTCAGTCACAGGGTTCTTAGCTTAGTGCCCTCCAAGCTCGTCACTATGGTGTTGAGATATTAGTCAATTAACAGCGTTCTCACGTCAGGTGTTCTTCTTGTCTAGGAGACCATTGTGGTGCAATAAAGAGTTCATCATCTGTTGGGGTGGTATGCGAATTGGAGTGGGTCTAGGGTGTCTGGGATGATGGTGTTGATATGTGCCTATGACCAGCCTTTCAAAACTTTTCATGGCTAACAGATGCTATTGGGCGATAGTCATTTAGACAGGTTACCTTGGCATTATTAGGCGCAGGGACTATGGYRTTCTGCTGGAAACATGTAGGTAYTACAGTGGGYCAGGGAGAGATTGAAAATGTCAGTGAWAGCACTTGCCAGCTGGTCAGCGCATGCTCTGAGTATGTGTCCTGGTAATCCGTCTGGCCCTGCGGCCTTGGGATCGTTAACCTGTTTTACAGGTCTTACATCGGCTATGGAGAGCATGATCACACAGTCATCCAGAACAGCTTGTACTCTCACGCATGGTTCAGTGTTGCTTGCCTCGTACTGAGCATAGAAAGTTTAGCTCGTCTGTATTTCGTGGTCACTGAGCAGCTTGCGACTGTTGTTTTCCCTGTAATCTGGATTAGTTTGAAACCCTTGCCACAATCTCGATGAGCGTCAAGCCGGCGAAGTAGGATTCGATCTTAGTTCCTGTTTTGATAGCTTTGCCTGTTGATGGCTCTTCGGCGAGGTCGTAGGGGCAGGGATTTTTCTTTCATAAGTGTGCGCTCCTTGAACACGAACACAGCCTTATACAGTGCGGATGTTGCCCATAATCCATGGCTCTTCTGGTTGGGATATTGTACGACGGTCACTGTGGGACTACGTCGTTGAATTGCACTTATTAATAAGCCGTGACTGATGTGGTAAACTCTTCATTGCCCACATCTCCGGACATATCCTAGCTGTGCTAGCAAACATATCTTTAGCTAGTATCGGCTCTCATCGGACCTACTTCGTGTTCCACTGTACTTCCTGTTTGTTTTGCTTGACAGGCAAGAATCGGAGTGATAGAGTTATGGTAGATTTGCAAATAGAGGGTGGAGCTTGTCTTGTTTCTGTAGTGTCGAGTAAATATTGATCTAGAGTATTTAAAAAAATAATAATTAGTTCACAGGTGACATGCTGTAAAGGTGACATGCTGCGTAGAAGTGACAGCTGTAGAAGGGACAATGCTGTAGATAGCACATGCTGTAGAAGCGACATGCTGGTAAAGGCGACATCTGCTAGAAGGACGAGCGTGAGGCGACATCTGGTAGAAGGCGACAGCTGGTAACACATGCGAAGCGGCGTAAAGTACATGCTGGTAGAAGGCGACCAGGCTGGTAAAGCGACATGCTGGTAGAAGGCGACAGTCTGTGTAGACGAGGCGAATGCTGTAGAAGGGCACATGCTGGTAGAGCGACATCTGGTAGAAGGCGACATGCTGGTAGAAGGCGACATGGTAGAAGCAGCTGGAGAAGCGAATGCTGTGGCACATGCTGGTAGAAGGCGCCATGCGTAGAAGGCACATGCGGTAGTGACATTGGTAGATATGAGAAAGACGGAATTTATTTTGCATAAATCAGCGTCCACCTAGGAGCTCACCTCTGAGATAGTCCTTTTTCTTGTTGCTTAAGGCCACGGAAAACCATTTCATCAAGCTCCCGACGAACAGTATTGTGCTGACGTTTTGCTTCGAAGAGCAGTTTGGAACTCTGTAGTGAGTGTTGCATCAGAGGAAGACCAATTGTCGCCTCTATGCGCTTACAGCACTCGCAGTTCATTCTGTGAGCTTGTGGGCTACCACTCGCGGCTGACCGTGTTTGCTCCTAACAATTTCCATTCACAATAACACACTTACAGGTGACCGAGGGCGTCTATAGCAGGGCAGAAATGTGATAACTACTTGTGAAAGGTGACAATCAATCAATCAAAAATGTGTTTATAAGTCCTTCTTACATGCACCAATGTCACAAAGTGCAAACAGAAACCCAGACAAAACACGCAAGGAATGCAGTGTAGAAGCTATCCTATGACGGTGTCACGTTACAAGTCACTAGCTCTCAGTAAGCTTCTAACTGCCCACATTTTTTCTATGAGATTGCACATGGCGGAGTGTGCTTGATTTTATACACTTCATCAACGGACAGATGTAAACCAGTCAACCGTGTCTGATTTTGCATTACCTTCCAGTTTTCATCCGGGATATTCTATTTGTGTCCCTCTGCGAGGTTAAAGATAAACAAGGAATCTAAAAACTAAGCTGATGAAACAGACAGACGAGTTAATGAAACACCCGGCCACAGACAGACTTTGATGGAAACACCGTCGGCACAGACAGACGGGTTGTGAAGAACACCCGCCGACAGAACAGACCGGTTTAATCGAAACACCCGGCCACAGACAGAGCGGGTTAATGAAACACCCGCACAGGAGACAGAACGCCGTTAGAAAAACACCCGTGCACAGACAGACTAGGTAATGGAAGACACCCGGCCACAAACAGATCAGTAAATAACACCCGCCACAGACAGCGAGTTAATGAACCCGGCCACAGACAGACGGCGTTACATGTAAACACCGGCCACAGACAGACGGGTTAATAACACCGCGGCCACAGACAGACTGGTTGATGAAACACCCGGTCCACAGACAGACGGGTTAGTGAAAACACCCGGCCACAGACAGACTGGTAATGAAAACGAACAAACACGTAATGAAAACACCCGGCAAACCGACAGACGGTTAGGAAAACACCCGGCCACAGACAGACTGGTTGTAATGAACACGCCGGCCACAGACAGACTGGTACATGAACACCCGCACAACAGACGGGTAATGAAACCGAAACAACTGAACCGGCCACAGACAGACGTGTTAATGAAACACCCGCGGCACAGACAGACGGGTTAAATGAAACACCGCCGACACAGACAGACTGGTTAATGAAACACCTCGGCCACGACAGACTGGTTAATGAACACCCGCCAACAGGACAGACGGGTTAATTGAAACAACCCCCACAACAGAACAGACGGGTTAGTGAAACACGCCGGCCACAGACAGAACGACGGTTAGTGCTAAAACACCCGGGCACAGACAAACGGATTAATAAAAACACCCGCCACAGACAGACGGTTATGAAACACCCGCCACAGACAGACGGGTTAATGAAACACCCGCCACAAGACAGACGGGTAATGAAACACCCGCCACAAGACAGACGGGTTAAGAACACCCGCCACAGACAGACAGAGGGTTAGTGTGAAACACCCCCACAGACAGAAGACGGGTTAGTGAAACACCCGGCCACAGACAGACGGGTTTAAATAAACACCCGCCACCAGAGCAGACGGGTAATGAAAACACCCGCCTACAGACAGACAGAGGTAGTGAAACACGACCGCCACAGACAGACAGACGGCGTTAGTGAAAACACCCGGCCACAGACAGACAGACGGGTTAGTGAAAACACCCGCCACAGACAGACGGGTAATAAAACACCCGGCCACAAAGACAACAGACGGGTTAGTGAAACACACCCGGCCACAGAACAGACGGGTTTATGAAACAACCGCGTCCACAGACAGCAGGACCGGTGTTAGTGAACACACCCGGCCCACAGACAGACGGGTTAATAAAACACCCGCACAGACAGA
>NW_019949638.1:9111-10452 GCF_002910315.2 Salvelinus sp. IW2-2015 | reverse complement strand
TATGTCTTGTTCGATTAAGTTCATATTTATATCCAAAAACCTCAGTTTACATTAGCGGCATGTTCAGAAATGCCTCCAAAATATCCGGAGCCACATCTAATAACAGAAATACTCATCATAAACTTTGATGAAAGATACATGTTTTACATAGAATTAAAGATACACTTGTTCTTATTGCAACCGCTGTGTCAGATTTCAAAAAGATTTACGGCAAAACACAATATTCAATAATCTGAAAACAGCTTTCAGCCACAAAAGCAAGCCATACAGTTACGCGCCAAATTGTGCAGTCAACAAACTCATAAAACGCATTATAAATCTTCACTTACCTTTGCTGATCTTCGTCGGAATGCACTCCCAGAACTCCCACTTCCACAAGAAATGTTTGTTTTGTTCGGTAATGTCCATCATTTATGTCCAAATAGCTATTTTTGTAGCGTGTTTGGTAAACAAATCCAAAGTCAGGAAGCGCGTTCACTAAAAGCTGACTAAATGTCCAAAAGTTCCGTAACAGTCAGTAGAAACATGTCAAACGATGTATTGAATCAATCTTTAGAATGTTTTTAACATAAATCTTGAATAACGTTCCAACCGGAGAATTACATTGACTTCAGATGAGCGATGGAACAGAGCTCCCTCATGTGAACGCGCATGGTCAAAGAATGGTCAGGTCATGGCAGACCTGACTAATTCCCCTCTCATTCGGCCCCACTTCACAGTAGAGGCATCAAACAAGGTTCTACAGACTGTTGACATCTAGTGGAAGCCGTATGAAGTCATCCAAACTCATCCATATCTCGCTGTGATTTCAATAGGATCTTGGTTGAAAATTGACCAGCCTCAGAATTTCCACTTCCTGTTTGGATTTTTTCTCAGGTTTTTGCCTGCCATATGAGTTCTGTTATACTCACAGACATCATTCAAACAGTTTTAGAAACTTCAGAGTGTTTCCTATCCAATACTAATAATAATATGCATATATTAGCAACTATGACTGAGGAGCAGGCCGTTTACTCTGGGCACCCCTGTGCACCTTTCATCCAAGCTACTCAATACTGCCCCTGCAGCCATAAGAAGTTGACACAGGTGTGAGTGTTGACGAGCACAAGGCTGGAGATCACTCTCTCATGCTGATCGAGTTCGAATAAGACTGGAAGCTTCAAAAGGAGGGTGGTACTTTGAATCATTGTTCTTCCTCTGTCAACCATGGTTCCCTGCAAGGAAACACATGCCGTCATCATTGCTTTGCACAAAAAGGGCTTCACAGGCAAGGATATTGCTGCCAGTAAGATTGCACCTAAATCAACCATTTATCGGATCATCAAGAACTTCAAGGAGAGC
>NW_019949638.1:0-1121 GCF_002910315.2 Salvelinus sp. IW2-2015 | reverse complement strand
TCACAACTAAAGTGGCCAAATAATTTCTTAAAATTAAGAACGTTAATCTGCTTTACAAGGGATGTATTGCCTAACTGGCATATATAAGCAGCGAGTGAGTTTCAAGTTTGGGGAAGATCCTTTTCACCATAATGCGCTTTTATAATAAAAGTATTACATGCATAATTGCATTTGCTGTCACTTTTGATAATGGTGTTTTGCGCTAATAAAACATTTGCGCTTATAGCCTACTACCATGTGCGCATTGCAATGTAAAGAAATAGCCTAATAGTTTATAAACATTTCAAGCTAAAAGTTCTGATCTGTTGCATCAGCCACATTGCATAAAAAAGTTTTTTTGATACTTGTGGTTGTATTAATTTGATCTATCGCATCCCACAACTGTCAGACTAAGTTTGGAATATTTATTTCTCGCATAGAATAGGTCGACCTTTGTACTATGGGGGATAGTAGATTGACATAGGCTAGTGCTTTTGCTGTTCGTTAAGCCTACACATCTTGTTGGCTGACGAAAAGTAAATGTGGACAGTTCTTCCAATGTCTTCAATATGCACCTCGGAATTGGATAAGGATGCGCGCAGTTGCGTCTCCGATGTGTCTGTCTTCACTTGTAGCCTGTGAGAGAGACCCGATCACGTGATGGAGTGTGCAGCACTTAGGGAGAAGGGCACAACGGCCATTGGCCGCAAAGGGCATGAATGTTTTTAGGGTGCATTACGGCCATACAAAGGGGATGCCGCTGTGAAATTCTAGGCATTATCAAGTGCAAGTCAAATTGTGAATGAGTGACTGATGTACAGCCTGTGCAAAAAACCTTTCAAACAACTTTTTTCAAAACATCTTTAGTCACATCATGCAGCCTTACAATGTATTAAATCAAAACATATAGCCCAACGTTTGTAGAACAACTAAAGTTACATTAATAACTCTAAATTAAGCATATCTGAATACCTATTTCTTTGTTAACTGCTCAACACAAAATAGCTTTGTTTGCCCACTCCCTCAAATCGTTTGGAGAAAATATAATTTTTATTGAGCTTTGTTCAATTGTATTCTTCATACTTATTTACCCCCTTTTCTCCCCAATTTCGTGGTATCCAATTGTCTCATGGCTGCAACTC
>NW_019949637.1:0-10454 GCF_002910315.2 Salvelinus sp. IW2-2015 | reverse complement strand
GTGGGTCAGACACAGCAGGTGCTGTAGACAGACATAGTCGTCCTGTTTATGACTCCTAACCAACATCAAATTATTTTTGTTTATTTGTGTTGTTTCTTACATTATCAGCCCCCCGAAACGTCCTCTGCATTACTACATACAGCCAGAAATAACTTTTGGATATCAGGGCTGCGGTAACACACCTGTATTTCGACCAGAAATACCACTTTCCTGAATTGGATCCTTTGTAAGTACGCCCCAAGGCAATTCCACTTATCCCAGAGACGCCACCGGCGGAGAAGAGGTTTACGGAGTGATCTCTTAGTCCCGACTCAGAAGGCGTACATACCACCCACCGCTTCTGAGTATATTACTCCCTGATGTTCAGTCCCTGGACAATACAGTAGACGAGCTCAGGGCGAGGATCTGTATTTTCAGAGAGACGTCAGGGAATGTAACATACTCCCGTTTAACGGAATCATAACTCTCTCTGGAAATACTGTTCCCTTCCATACAGCCAGCTGAACCTCATGAACCAAACACACCTTTATTCAACAACACCACGAACCAAACGCACCTTTATTCAACACCATGAACCAAACACACCTTTATTCAACACCATGAACCAAACACACCTTTATTCCAACACCATGAACCAAACACACCTTTATTTCAGCAAACACCATGAACCAAACACACCTTTATTCAATACCATGAACCAAACACACCTTTATTCAACACCATGAACCAAACACACCTTTATTCAACACCACGAACCAAACACACCTTTATTCAACACCACCATGAACCAAACACACCTTTATTCAACACCATGAACCAAAACAACCTTTATCAACACATGAACCAAACACACCTTTATTCAACACCATGAACCAAACACACCTTTATTCAACACCATGAACCAAACACACCTTTATTCAACACCATGAACCAACACAACCTTTATTCAACACCATGAACCAAACACACCTTTATTCAACACCATGAACCAAACACACCTTTATTCAACAGCATGAACCAAACACACCTTTATTCAACACACCATGAACCAAACACATCTTTATTCAACACCACCATGAACCAAAACACCCTTTATTCAACACCATCAACCAAACACATTTAATCAACACCATGAACCAAACACACCTTTATTCACCACCATGAACCAAACACACCTTTATTC
Source organism: Salvelinus sp. IW2-2015 (assembly GCF_002910315.2). Taxonomy (NCBI): domain Eukaryota; kingdom Metazoa; phylum Chordata; class Actinopteri; order Salmoniformes; family Salmonidae; genus Salvelinus; species Salvelinus sp. IW2-2015. The sequence continues at coordinate 9,271 of NW_019949637.1, read as the reverse complement.
AACACCATGAACCAAACACACCTTAATTCAACACCATGAACCAAACACACCTTTATTCAACACCACCATGACCAAAACACACTTTATTCAACACCATGAACCACACCTTTATTCAACACCATGAACCAAACACACCTTTATTCAACAACACCATGAACAAAAACACCTTTATTCAACACCATTAACCAAACACACCTTTATTCAACACCACCATGAACCAAACACACCTTTATTCAATACCACCATGAACCAAACACACCTTTATTCACCACCATGAACCAAACACACCTTTATTCAACACCATGAACCAAACACACCTTTATTCAAACCATTACCAAAACACCATTTATTCAACACCATTAACCAAACACACCTTTATTCAACAACACCATGAACCAAACACACCTTTATTCAACACCATTACCAAACACACCTTTATTCAACCCACCATGAACCAACAACACCTTTATTCAATAACACCATGAACCAAACACACCTTTATCAACAACACCATGAACCAAACACACCTTTATTCAACACCATGAACCAAACACACTTTATTCAACACATGAACCATTGGCGAGGGCAGCGATGAGAACAAGATCATAACCACAAAATTGGAGGAAAAAATTAAAAATACAAAAGAAAAGAGCGTTGGAGCCAGTAACCCGGAAAGGTCGCCGGTTCGAATCCCCAAAGGCGACTAGGTGAAAACTCTGTCGATGTGCTCTTGAAGCAAGGCACTTAAACCCTAGTTGCTCTGGATAAGAGCGTTGAAATATGAATTAAAAGACGATGAAGGAGAGAGGCAGAAACCATCTTGAATACAATATTTACTAAGACAATAAAACAAAAAAATGGTAGATGTTGTTTTGTGTCTTTTCACTTTTTTATTTACTGTTTATTTCAATTGCTTTGTAAACATATTTTCCCATGCCAATAGAGAGATTGAGAAAGAGAGAGAGAAGATAGTCGAAATGAATTCAGAGAGAGAGAGAGGGAGGGGGGAGAGAGAGAGGGAGGGAGAGAGAGGAGAGAGGAGAGAGAGAGAGAAGACGAGAGAGAGAGAGAGAGAGAGAGGGGAGAGAGGAGAGAGAGAGGAGACGAGGAGGAGAGAGAGAGAGGGGGATAGAGAGAGGGATAAAGTAAGACATGGAGGTGGGGATGAGAGTATGGGGAGAAGGGGATCGGAGACGGAGGAAGAGAGAGAGAGAGGGCAGGGAAGGGAAGGATGAAAGTAGATGTGGAGACGCGGGGAGCGAGGGAGTGGGGAGAGAGAGATGAAAGGGAAAGAGAGCGAGGGAGGGGGGAGGGATGAACGGAGAGAGGAAGGAGAGGAGAGGAGAGGTTAGTTTAATAAGTGGGACACTGCAGCAAGTGTGACACATCAAGCATTCTGGGAGCGTCAGAGAGTTGCAAGACACAAATACAACAGCACACACACACACCCACAGCACACACACACACACACACAGCACACAGCTAAACACACAACACCACACACACACACACCACACACACACACACATACACACACACACACACACACACACACACACACACACACACACACACACACACACACACACACACCACAGGGCAGGAGACACAGCTGCATAGACAGAGAGCAGTGTAGAACACAGAGCACGGGAATAAAGATATTACACCTACAGGATACAACAGATACGCCTGAACCAAACACACCTTTATTCAACATTACCGCCTACCACTACAACATGATACGCCTGAACCAAACAACCTTTATTCAACATCACCACCTGCCGCCTCCGCCAGCCGCCTACCACTACCTCATACGCCTGCCGCCTGCCGCCTACCACTACCTCATACGCCTACCGCCTGCCGCCTGCCGCCTACAACTACCTCATACCGCCTGCCACCTGCCGCCTGCCGCCTACCACTACCTCATACCGCCTGCCACCTGCCGCCAGCCGCCTGTCAGCCTACCACCTACCACCTACCGCCTTACCGCCTACCACTACCTCATACCGCCTACCGCCTGCCGCCTGCCGCTACCACTACCTCATACCGCCTGCCACCTGCCGCCAGCCGCCTGCACCTCCACCTAACCTACGCCTACCCACCTACCACTACCTGCACTACCGCCTACCGCCTACCACTACCTCATACGCCTACCGCCTACCGCCTGCCGCCTGCGCCCTGCGCCTACCTCATACGCTGCCTGCCCCTACCGCCTACCGCCTGCCGCCTGCCGCCTGCCGCCTACCTCCTACCGCCTGCCGCCTACCACTACCTCATACCGCCTGCCACCAACCACCTACCGCCTGCCGCCGCCGCCTACCACCTGCCACTACCTCATACCGCTGCCGCCTGCCGCCTACCACCTGCCACTACAACATGATACGCCTGAACCAAACACACCTTTATTCAACATCACCGCCTGCCGCCTGCCGCCAGCCGCCTAACCACTACCTTTACCGCCTGCCGCCTGCCGCCTGCCGCCGTACCACTACCTCATACCGCCTGCCACCTGCGCCAGCCGCCTGTCACCTACCACCTACCACCTACCACTACCGCCTACCGCCTACCACTACCTCATTACCGCCTACCGCCTACCGCCTGCCGCCTGCCGCCTGCCGCCTACCTCATACCGCCTGCCGCCTACCGCCTACCGCCTGCGCGCTGCCGCCTGCCGCCTACCTCATACCGCCTGCCGCCTACCACTACCTCATACCGCCTGCCACCAACCACTACCGCTGCCGCCTGCCGCTCCTGCTGCGCCTGCCGCCTGCCGCCTGCCGCCCTACCACCTGCCACTACCTCATACCGCCTGCCGCCTGCCCCGCCTACCACCTGCATACCTCATACCGCTCTGACCGGCTACGCCTCAGCCGCCTTGCCGCCTGCCATCTGGCGGGCCGACCTACTACCTACATTACCGCCTGCCTGCCGCCTACCACTACCTCACATACGCCTGCCGCCTGCCGCCTACCACCTGCCACTACCTCATACCGGCTGCCGCCTAGCGAGGCCGCCAGCCTGCCACACCTCATACCGCCCCGCCTACCGCCTAGCCGCCTGCGCTGCCCCTGCCGCCACTACCCTAGACCTGCATACCCCTGCCGCCTACCACATACCTCATACCGCCTTCCGCCTGCCACCCTGCCGCCTACCACTACCTGCATACCGCCGGCCTGCCACCTGCCGCCTACCACTACCTCATACCTCCCTCGCACCCCTACCCACCGCCTCCACCTCCTACCACCTTACCCATACCCTGCCAACTGCCGCCTGCGCACTACCTTCATACCGCCTGCCACCTGCCGCAGCCACTACCTCATACCGCCTGCCACCTACCACTACCTCATACCGCCTGCCGCCTACCACTACCTCATACCACCTACCACCTACCGCCTGCCGCCTACCGCCTGCCGCCTGCCACTACCTGATACCGCGCTACCACCTACCACCCACCACCTTACCACCTACCACCTACCACCTACACTACCACCTACCACCATGCCGCCTGCCATCCTCATACCGCCTGCCGCCTACCCCTACCCAGACATACCCAGCGCACAGTAACACACACATGTAGAGAACACACACACAGCACAGACACACAACCACACGCTCACCGCAAGCACAGCAACACACCCACAAGCTGTGACGAATCACTGACACTAGTCCTGAAACACACCCTTCTACAACACATGTCCTAGCAACAGACAGGAACACCCCCCTACAACACACTGTCCCTAGCAACAGACCAAGAAACACCCCTTCCTACAACACAGTCTCTAGCACAACCGAAACACCCTCCTACAACCATTGTCCCTAGCGACAGACCAGAAACACCCCTCCTACAACACATTGTCCCTAGCGACAGACCAGAAACACCCCTCCTACAACACATTGTCCCTAGCAACAGAGATGAACCACTAAGATTCATTTGTGAAAACTGTTGAACAGGGACTACTACACACACACACACACACACACACACACACACACACACACACACACACACACCAACACACACACACACACACACACACACACACACACAGACACACACACACACACACACACACATGAAACACACACAGACTGACACACAAACACACACCACACACACACACACACACACCACACCACACACACACACACACACGATACACACACTGCAATACACACACACACACAAACTGATACAACACACACACACACACCACACTGATACACACAAACTTACAATACACACACAGCACACAAAGACTTATACACCACCCACACACACACACAAACTGATACAAACACACACAAACTGATACACACACACACACACACACAAACTGTACACACAACGACACACACACACAAACTGGAACACACACACACAAACTGATACACACACACAACACAAACTGATACACACAACAGCCAGTTAATCTCATTCTGTTACATGTACATTAGAGTGCCTTAATCCGTTTCATTTGACCAGTTGGTGTTTTAGAGCCTTGTGATGCAATCACTGCAGTTTAAACTGCACCAGGGTTGGTTTTAGAGCAGGTGAGCTAATCACTGTAGTTAAACTGCACCAGGGTTGGTGTTTAAGCGAGGCTGCTAATCACGTAGTTTAATACTGCACCAGGGTTGTGTTTTAGAGCAGGGAGGATGCTAATCACTGTAGTTTAACTGCACCAGAGGTCGGTGTTAAGCAGAGTGATGCTAATCACTGTAGTTTAAACTGCACCAGGGTTGGTGTTTTAGAGCAGAGGATGCTAATCACTGCAGTTTAAACTGCACCAGGTGGTGTTTAGAGCAGAGGGCTGCTAGTCACTGCAGTTTAAATGCACCAGGGTTGTAGTTTTAGAGCAAGGGCTGCTAATCACTGTAGTTAAACTGCACCAGGGTTGGTGTTTAGAGCAGAGTGATCTAATCACGTAGTTTAAACTGCACAGGTGGTTTTAGAGCAGAGTGATGTAATACTTGTGTTAAACTGCCACCAGGTTGTGTTTTAGAGCAGGGGATGTAATCACTGTAGTTTTAAACTGCACCAGGTTGGGTTTTAGAGCAGAGTGATGTAATCACTGTAGTTTAAACTTCACCAGGTTGGGTTTAGAGCAGAGTGATGCTAATCACTGTAGTTTAAACTTGCACCAGGGTTGGTGTTTTAGAGCAGAGGGCTGCTAATCACTGTAGTTTTAAACTGCACCAGGGTTGGTGTTTTAGAGCAGAGTGATGCTAATCACTGTATTTAAACTGCACCAGGGTTGGTGTTTTAGAGCAGAGAGTGATGCTAAATCACTGTAGTTAAACTGCACCAGGGTTGGTGTTTAGAGCAGAGGGCTGCTAATCACTGTAGTTTAAACTGCACCAGGGTTGGTGTTTTTAGAGCAGAGGATGCTAATCACTGTAGGTTTAAACTGCACCAGGGGTTGGTGTTTTAGAGCAGAGGATGCCTAATCACTGTAGTTTAACCTGCACCCAGGGTTGGTGTTTTAGAACAGAGGATGCTAATCACTGTAGTTTAACTTACCAGGGTTGGTGTTTTTAGAGCAGAGGGATGCTAATCACTTGTAGTTTAAACTGCACCAGGGTGGTGGTTTAGAGCAGAGGCTGCATAACACTGTAGTTTAGAACTGCACAGGAATCAGCCCTTATATTTGAGTCAATATCTAGAACAGGTGCCAGTAGCTCAAAGATTAGAGAGCAGAATGATTCAAGGTGGTCTGGAATAGGTTGGCGTAAAAACACAGCTATAATCATAGTAACAGTCCATAGCTTTTAACAAAGCCCAGTCACAGATATTAATACTACACCCATATATAGTACTACACCATACAGTATTAATACGTACACCCTAAAATAATTAATTACCTACACCCTATAATAATTAGCTACACCTAAAAAATACATAATACCACCAATTATAATTACTACACCATATTAATACTACACCATACGCGATATTATTAATACTACACCATATATTAAATACTACACCAATTCGGGATATTATACTACACCATGGGCAGATATATATACTACAGCATATATAATACTACATCATTACAGATATATATGACTTACACCATACGATATATAATACACACCATGCAATATATTTACTACACCCTACAGATATAAATACTGCACCATACAGTACATAATACTACACCATAGTATAATACTTTAACACCATAAGATATATTAATTACCACATCCATATATAATACGTACACCATACAGATATTAAATACTACACCATTTACAGATACATAACACTTACACCATATTATAATTACTACACCATCCGGAGAATATATATATTACTCCGGCAACCCTTACAAACTACATATAATTATCCACAACTTACTATTAAATAATACTACACCACACGCTCTCTCTCGTATATCTCTCTACACTTCACTAATCCTGACTTATATAATCACTACACTCCTATATTAAGAAAATACTTACACCATATGGAGTACTTGATTAATTACATAACACTGTGTACACCATGCAGAATATCCTATTGTATTCTAAAACTAGGTCAAGTGATAATAACAACATACTACAAATTGCTAGTACAGATATATAATACTACACCATTACAGAGATAGTACATACAGTCGTCATTTCACTCTCTTCGCCATGGCACGGTGCGAAGGAGGTACTCATAATAACCTACAGCGTTGCGCTCATTGCTTTAGTGTAAATCACGTGGCATACCTACATAACAAGTACTCACCCAGTGTTAATACTTTAGCTATCCAAGATAACTATATATCCATACATACTCACACCATCTATAGATCTCCTACTTTCTACCATCCACCTCTCTATATTTAATTACCTCACCCATTTATCAGGTACTCTCTCTCATCCATTATCAATTATCCTACCACTCCTATACCTGTACTCATAACATCTATCACTCTACTTATTAATTGCCTTATCACCCTACAGATTCTTATCACATACTACCACTCCCATTTACAGTACTATACACACACACACACACACACACACACACACACACACACACACGGGGGTTAAGACATTAACACGCCTCAAAATTCTCTCCTTGTGTCTAACTCCCCCACAATGCATTGTTTTCTGCCGTCTGTAATTGCGTGACTGGTTTCTCTGTCAACTAAGGGTTTAATCCCTCTCTAGATGTTTCCAGTGTGTGTGTGTGTGTCGTGTTCCACAGTGTGTGCGTGTGTGTGTGTCGTGTTGCACAGTGTGTGTGTGTGTGTGTGTGTGTGTGTTTGTCGTGTTCCACATTGTGTGTGTGTGTGTGTCGTGTTCCACAGTGTGTGTGTCGTGTAAATTAATTATAGCGTTCGATGTGCTGTGTGTCAAATCAAATCAAATCAAACCTTATTTGTCACATGCGCCGAATACAACAAGTGTAGACTTTACTGACTTTACCGTGAAAGTCTACGGAGGAGGGGGGTGCAGGCTAGTTGAGGTAATCTGTACATGCAGGTGGGGGCAAAGGGACTCTGCATAGGTAACAAACAACCAGCGAGTAGCAGCAGTGTACCAAAAGGGGGGGGTCAATGTAAATTGTCTGGTGGCGATTTTATTAATTGTTCTGGAGTCTAATGGCTTGGGGGGTAGATGATGTTGAGGAGCCTTTTGGTCCTAGACTTGGCGCTCCGGTATCGCTTGCCGTGCGGTAGCAGAGAAAACAGTTTATAACTTGGGTGACTGGAGTCTCTGACAATTTTATGGGCTTTCCTCTGACACCACCTAATATATAGTTCCTGGATGGCAGGAAGCTTGGCCCAGGTGATGCCGGGGGTGTCTTACGGTCAGATGCCGAGCAGTTGCCATACCAGGCAGTGATGCAACCGGTCAGGATGCTCTCGATGGTGCAGCTGTAGAACCTTTTGAGGATCTGGGGACCCATGCCAAATCTTTTCAGTCTCCTGAGGGGGAAAATGTTTTGCCGTGCCCTCTTCACTACTGTCTTGGTGTGTTTCGACCATGATAGTTTGTTGGTGATGTGGACAACAAGGACCTTGAAACTCTTGACACGCTCCACTACAGCCCCGTCGATGTTAATGGGGGCCTGTTCGTGTTGACTGTGTTGTAGGTCTATAAACCATTATATAGACAGTGTTGTAGGTCTGTAAACCATTATATAGACTGTGTTGTAGGTCTGTAAACCATTATATAGACTGTGTTGTAGGTCTATAAACCATTATATAGACTGTGTTGTAGGTCTATAAACCACCCACTATATAACTGTTTGTGGGTCTATAAACCATTATATAGACTGTGTTGTAGGTCTAAGGTCTATAAACCATTATATAGACTGGTTGTAGGTCTATAAACCATTTATATAGACTGTGTTGTGAGTCTAAAACCATTATATAGACTGTGTTGTAAGTCCTATATATAAACCATTATATAGACTGTTTGTGTAGGTCTATAAACCATTATATAGACTGTGTTGTAGGTCATATAAACCCATTATATAGACCTGTGTTGTAGGTCTATAAACCATTATATAGACTTGTTTTAGGTCTATAAACCATTATATAGACTGTGTTGTAGGTCTATAACCATTATATAGTGTGTGGTAGGTCTAAACCCATTATATGGACTGTGTTGTAGGTCTATAAACCATTATATAGACTGTGTTTTAGGTCTATAAACCATTATATAGACTGTGTTGTAGGTCTATAAACCATTATAATAGACTGTGTTGTGTTCTATAAACCACTATATAGACTGTGTTGTAGGTCTATAAACACTTATAGACTGTGTTGTGTCTATAAACCATTATATAGACTTGTGTTTAGTCTTAAACCATTATATAGACTGTGTTGTGTGTCTATAAACCATAATATAACTGTGTTGTAGGTCATAAACTACTATATAGACTGTGTTGTTGTCTATAAACATTATATAGACTGTGTTGTAGGTCTAATAAACCATTTATATAGACTGTGTTGTAGGTCTATAAACCAATTATATAGACTGTGTTGTAGGTCTATAAACCATTATATAGACTGTGTTGTAGGTCTATAAACCATTATATAGACTGTGTTGTAGGTCTATAAACCATTATATAGACTGTGTTGTAGGTCTATAAACCACTATATAGACTGTGTTGTAGGTCTATAAACCATTATATAGACTATGTTGTAGGTCTATAACCATTATATAGACTGTGTTGTAGGTCTATAAAACCATTATATAGACTGTGTTGTGGTCTATAAACCGATTATATAGACTGTGTTGTAGGTCTATAAACCACTATATA
>NW_019949636.1:0-10456 GCF_002910315.2 Salvelinus sp. IW2-2015 | reverse complement strand
TATAAGGTCCCACAGTTTACTGTGCATGTCAGAGCAAAAACCAAGCCATGAGGTCGAAGGAATTGTCCGTAGAGCGCCGAGACAGGATTGTGTTGAGGCACAGATCAGGGGGAAGGGTACAAAAAAATGTCTGCAGCATTGAAGGTCCCCAAGAACACAGTGGCCTCCATCATTCTTAAATGGAAGAAGTTTGAAACCACCAAGACTCTTCCTAGAACTGGCCGCCCAGCCAAACGAGAAATTGGGGGAGAAGGGGGTGACAAAGAACCCGATGGTCACTCTGACAGAGCTCTGGAGTTCCTCTGTGGAGATGGGAGAACCTTCCAGAAGGATAACCATCTTTGCAGCACTCTTCCCATCAGGCCTTTAAGGTAGAGTGGCCAGACGGAAGCCATTCCTCAGTAAAAGCCACATGACAGCCGGCTTGGAGTTTYCCAAAAGGCACCTAAAGACTTTCAGACCATGAGAAACAAAACTCTCTGGTCTGATGAAACCAAGATAGAACTCATTGGCCTAAATGCCAAATGTCATGTCTGGAGGAAACCTAGCACCGTCCCTACGGTGAAGCATGGTGGTGGCAGCATCATGCTGTGGGGATGTTTTTCAGTGGCAGGGACTGAGAGACTAAACAGGATCGAGGGAAAGATGAACGGAGCAAAGTACAGAGAGATCCTTGATGAAAACCTGCTCCAGAGCGCTCAGGACCTCAGACTGGGACGAAGGTTCACCTTCCAACAAGAAAACGACCCTAAGTACACAGCCAAGACAACGCAGGAGTGGCTTCGGGACAAGTCTCTGAATGTCCTTGAGTGGCCCAGCCAGAGCCTGGACTTGAACCCGATCGAGCATCTCTGGAGAGACCTGAAAATAGCTGTGCAGCAATGCTCCCCATCAAACCTGACAGAGCTTATGATCTGCAGAGAAGAATGGGAGAAACTCTCCAAATACAGGTGTACCAAGCTTGTTGTGTCATACCCAAGAAGACTCGAGGGTGTAATCGTCGCCAAAAGTGCTTCAACAAAGAACTGAGTAAAGGGTCTGAATACTTATGTAGATGTGATATTTCAGTTTTAAATTTTAATACATTTGCAAGCATTTCTAAAACCCTGTTTTTGCTTTGTCATTGTGGGGCATTGTGTATAGATTGATGAGGAAAAAAACATATTATTAATKKATTTTAGAATAAGGCTACAATGTTACAAAATGTTGAAAAAGTCAAGTATTCCGAATGCACTGTAGATAAGAACAATGTTGAGGTCAGAAACCTTTTGTGTCTGTTGTTTGTCTGGTCATGGTGAAACAGACTTTAGCAATGTTGCTCAGGGGTMTACTGCAGTCCGACTGGATGGTGGGGATTTTGGCTGGGTTGAAGGAAACTTGTGCCGTCAATGTTACTATAGGCCTGGACCTGGAAGAAAGAAAACATAAAGTATCAGTTCGATGCTCAAAGTATACGTACATTCCACAATGAAGGGTGAGTTATTGGCCTCTAAAGCCTAATTTCCATTGACACCTTAATTAGGGTGTCAATTCGAGCTGGCTCGATTTTCAAATTTGAGCTGGTTCAGGGAGTCCCGGCTAACACAGCCCAGATTCACCGCTGGTGCTGGCTGGATTAGGTTCAGGCTGGTGACGCCATTACAATGCAACCACCAGCTAGCTGATCACTCACTCAATGCTGATACATTTGGCTTTGGATTTGTTGCTGCTAGCTAGCTGAGCTACTGCAATAGTCAGACATGACACTCCACTTAGTATGATATGTTACYTTCTTATGGTATTTGTTAATTTGTGGATTCCCATCATCCATTTCATTTTGGATTTTACAAATTACAATTCATGTGATATGTTACGTACAAAGTGTTACAAGTTTGCCAAACGTTCAATATGTTCCGAATTTGCAAAATGTATGAAATGTTACCAATTCCAATTTTTTGTTGATAATGTTAAATAGGTGGCTAACATTAGCTGGGTTCGGGGTGAAGGTTAGGAGTTAGGTTAAAGGGTTAAGGTTAGGGTGAGCTAAAAGGGTTAGGGTTAGGTAAAAGGGTTAAGGTTAGGGTTAGCTAACATGCTAAGTGTTGCCAAAGTTGCTACCTTTGGGTTGCTACACATTTGCGTAATAAGCCCACCCTCCTGCATTTTTGCCTTAAGCAACATTCTGTCTCATGCAACGATTCCAAATGTAAGATATCATACTAATTGAGTGTCCTGGATTTACATTCACTATGACACCAGGCTGCTGAACAATAATCTTTGTTAGAACAGTGTTGTTTTTGGTTAGCAGCTAGCTAATGTTAGCTTGAAATGACCCTGCAAAAAAAAATTGTCATTAGGACTTTGTGTCGTGGTCCTGTGGAGGTTTTGACTAGTTCCCAGCTTGTTCGGGGACGTCCCTTTGATGATTTGAGGACGTTGTGTCATGGTCTTGTGTAGGTTTTTGTCTAGTTCCCGGTTTATTCGGTTATTATTCGGTTTATAGACAAGGACAGTCACACAAATTTAGAATGCAACAAAAAATAATACAAACAATACAACAACAAAAATATTGTGTGTTAGAGTGTTTGTGTGTGTGTGTCCCACAGTCCTTGTCGTCCATTTTTCTAAAGGTAATTTTGCTGTTTGCTTGAGTAATTGGAGATGGAAGAGAATTCCATGCGATCATGGCTCTGTATAATACTGTTTATTGACGTGAATTCGTTTTGGGCTTGTTGACTGTGAAGAGACCCTTGGTGGCATGTCTCGTGGGGTATGTATGGGCAGGGCTCAACATTCAGGGATGCCTGCTGTCCTGGCCACATCTGCCAAGCTTACAAGGCCAGTTAATACATTTTTCATATGGTCTGCTTGGCCAGTACATTTAAACACTACAAAACAGACAATAATAATTTATATTTGTATTTAATCCTTCAAATCTCCCAACGTCTGATGCTTCAAACTTGTTATCAACCAGCATTCGGTTTCCAGGTGGAGTCAAGAATATCAAAACCTTCCCTCTCCATCTCGAGTGAGCACCACCTCAGTACATCCTGGATACTCGATCCAGATCCGTCTCAGGAAAAAAATATATACGTATATATATTGTAAAATGCAATTTTGTGTTCAATATAATTGCTTAAAAACCAGATTAATTCCCAAAGCTGTGTAATTTATTCATCAGCGGAATATCAACTGTCGGTGGCAAGAGCACGCAACTCCTCATACAGCTGATTGCTGCATGGAAAGAAATGTGTTCCAGTAAGTCCAGTCACTGTGCAACATTCCTAAATGCAATTGCGGAAAAGACAACAGTTTTGATAGCAATTATTGAAAAGAGCAGGATCCCAGATTTCCAGTACTGTTTGATTTATTTCTCAACTCAACCCAATTGGCAGGGTTTTACAATCTGGCATGACAATAAAATGTGTCTGGCATGACAATAAAAAAAGTAACTGCAGGAAGTGCGTCACGCCATTCGAGTGCACAAACGGTAGGCCTATATTCACTGTAAAAAATCACATACTTTTTTTAGGCTCTAGTGCCATTGGGAGTTTTTTTTAGAGTGTGATCTAGGTAATGACTAGCCCATTGAGGTAAACAATGCAGATGAGCAACCCCATGATTCAGCCATGCATCAGGCTATAGGTGATAATGCTATTGCTAAAATAGCACACCTACCTGCAAAATGGACCATGTACAGGACCTAAATATATTACTTTTCCTGAATTTTTTATTGGGCTCATTTCTGGAAGGGAATATTACATTTGAAACAGTTTTTTTTAATCAATCAATCATGGATTTAGCTAGCCAGGTCATATTGATACATTGAAGGCCATCTAGATACATCTTATTTAAATATATATATATATTAACTAGCTGGCTAGTAGCCTATGCCATGGTAAGCAAGGTAAGAATTTAGCTAGCTAGCTTGCCTATTCATTGAGTTAACAAATGACAATGGTAACCGTTTAACTAACTAACAAGCTAAACACTTGCAAGCTGGTACTAGCACTAGCACTATGGGGTAATGGAAAGTAAATTAAAATCGTTCAGCAACATTTTGTTAACTAGTTATCTAGTTATGATCATGTAGCTATCAGCAAGAACATTCTACAAATTCTAGTTAGCTAGCAACATTAGTCCATTAGTGTTAGCTAAATTGGCAAATTCATAAGCAACAACATGACATCAATTCATAAATTCTAGAGGCAATGGATAAACAATTCGAGCTGTGCCCATCAAGGCCAGCCCAACTTGGCTTGAATTTAATTGCCAATGGAAACAAGGCTTGAAAATTATTTGGAGATACCTGAGTAAAGAACAGCCCCATTTGATCCCACGGCCAAGTCGGGAGAGAGTCCGAACTCATGTCCAGGGAAGTCTGACTGATGGACAGTCCAAAATACTTTAATCCAGGCTGACATCTGAGGCTGAAATCTCTATCAAGAGATGGAAGGAAGAGGAAAAGACACAGTAGATATAATCAGATTTTCTATTACACCTTCAATTATCTCTGCCGTGTTTCTCTAGTGGATTTACACTTTAGTTAAAGAATGGAGACAATGTCTGTCTGTCTCTCTTTATGCTCATATCCACCACCCTCATTCAATGTCTATCTTTCTCCCACATACCTGAGATTTGATTTTGCTGATTCCACTTCTCGTCCCATGGAATATGTAGACACTTCCTTGACCATCGTTCTCTAGAGGTGCTCCGACAGCTAAATCATTAAATCCATCCATATTCAGGTCAGGCAGTGGGGCAAGAGAAGTTCCAAACCTGCCCATCTGTCCTGCATCCCCCACCAGTGTCATCTCAGCAACTAATTGACAGGCCACCCCAGACTGGGAGAAAAACAGGTCATCAGTAAAAGTGATCAGGCTGAAACATGTTTTTATCAATTGTTTTGTCAGATTTGGTCAATTATGAGGTGAATCAAAAAAGATCTACCAATTACCCTGTCACTGATGGTACAGACATATACCCTGCCCTCTCTGTCTCTGTCTGTGAACATCGGAGCTGATATGAGGACTAGGTCGCTATATGAGTCTTATTCACATCCATCGCACAGACCTCTGCCCCAAAATAAGCGCCAACTGAAAGAATGAGAGAACCACAATTATGATTATTCCCCGCCAGATAACAAATAACCTTTCTGACAGATCACACTAACACTTAATTTTTTTATTCTCTCAATTAATTAAATCATGCACTGACATACATGCCACATTATTGGTGCATTTCCACTGTCAGGCTTTGTAGCAGTGTTTGGTCAAAAAGTCAAAACATCCCGGGCCATGAACCTACCCAGACTTGGGGCCAGACTGGGGAATAGTGGAAGATACATTAATAACATCTCGTGGATAGGGGGCACTATTTTCACGTCCGGATGAAAAGCATGCCCAAAGTAAACTGCTTGCTACTCAGGCCCAGAAGCTAGGATATGCATAGTATTAGTAGATTTGGATAGAAAACAAACTGAAGTTTCTAAAACTGTTTGAATAATGTCTGTGAGTATAACAGAACTGATTTGGCAGGCGAAACCCCGAGCACAATCCATCCAGGGAATTTTTTTTTGAGGTCAATCTGTTTTCCATTAGGTTTCTATGGGAAGCCTTTAATAGGAATCTGGTTGCAGTTCCTATGGCTTCCACTAGATGTCAACAGTCTGTAGAATTTGGTTGATGTTTTTCTTTTGAGAAATAAGTGTCACTCCAGATGGATTCTACGTTTGGTGCGCGTGACCTGGAACGCGCTTCATGTTGTTCTTATCCGGTATTGAACACAGTATTTCCGTCTTAAATTTCATCGATTATTTATGTTTTAGGGACCTAAAGTTGGATTAGGAAAGTTGTTTGAATGTTTGGACCAAGTTTACAGTAACTTATTAGGTACTTTGTAGGCATGTTGGGCGAGTTGAAACCGGTGTAATTCTGAATCAAACGTGCCAAATAAATGGACATTTTTGGGACATAAAGAAGGACATTATCGAACAAAAGGACCATTTGTGATGTTTCTGGGACATTTGGAGTGATAACAGAAGAAGATCTTCATAGGTAAGGCATATATTATATTGCTATTTCTGACTTTTGTCGCACACCTGCCTGGTTGAAATCTGATTATCATGTGTTTGTATGCGGGGTGCTGTCCTCAGATAATCGCATGGTTTGCTTTCGCCGTAAAGCCTTTTTAAATCTGACACCTTCGTTGGATTAACAAGAAGTTAAGCCTTATTTTGATGTATATACATGTGATTTCATGAAAGTTAAATATTTATAGTAATTTAATTTGAATTTGGTGCTCTGCAATTTCACTGGATGTTGGCCAAGTGGGACGCTACCGTCCCACGTATCCATAAGAAGTTTTAACAAAACAATGGTCAACAATTTTACTGAGTTACAGTTCATATCATTAAATTAAAATAAATTCATTAGGCCCTAATCTATGGATTTCACATGACTGGGACCCAGGCCCAACCACTAGAGAACCAGGCCCAGCCAATCAGAATTAGTTTTTTCCACAAGAGGGCTTTTTTACAGACATACTCCTCAGCACCCCCACCCTCCCCCTCAGACAATCCCGCAGGTGAAGAAGCCGGATGTGGAGGTCCTGATCTGCGGTGTAGGCCGGTTGGACGTACTGCCAAATTATCTAAAATTACATTGGAGGCAGCTTATGGTAGAGAAATTAACATTCTATTCCTTGCCAACAGCTCTGGTGGACATTCCTGCAGTCAACATGCAATTTCACGCTCCCTCAAAACTTGAGACATCTATGCATTGTGTTGTGTGACAAAAGGCCACTCATTTTAGAGTGGCCTTTTATTGTTCCCAGAACAAGGTTCACCTGTGTAATGTTCATGCTGTTTAATCAGCTTCCTGATATGCCACAACTGTCAGAGAAAATATATTTTTTTAAGAGAAAAATCTGAGAAGAAATAAGCTTTTTGTGGGTATGGAACATTTCTGGGATATTTATTTCAGCTCATGAAACATGTGACCAACACTTTGCATGTTGAGTTTATATTTTGTTCAGTATAATAATAATACTTTGGGCTGCTTATATTTGTCCGGTTACACACAAGTGTGGAATGCAAATGTATTTGTTAAGACCCTCCATGGTTAACACCTCACAAAGCAACTGTTTGATTATGCAAAGTTTGTTGACACATCTCGTTTCAAGTTTTAAAGTGAAATGTCTTTCTTGCAAACTCAAACCCAACAATGCAATAATAAATACCAATGATTTACTAGAAAACAACACGAGAAATAAGAATTGGAAATATGAAATACAGAATAAAGTAAGTAAAGCATACTATGTACACAAAAATTTAAAAAGTCAGATCCAATACCATATTTACATGTGCAGGATACTGGAATGATGAAGGTAGATATGTATAGGGTAAGGGGACTAGGCAACAGGATACAAGATAAACAGAGTAGCAGCAGCTTGTATTGTAGGAGTCTGTATAAATATATGTGCATATTATGTGTGCGTGAGCAAATGATGGAGTGAGTGTTTGTGTGTGTGTTGGAGTGACAGTGTGTGGGGCCCTGTGAGTGTGCATAGAGTGCAAAGATTGAAATAAAAGGTCGATAAAGGTATAAGGTTAACTCAGATAGTCAGTGTAACTATTTTCTTAGCTATTTATCAGTCGTATTGTTTGGGATAGAAGCTGTGAAGAACCGTTGGTCAGACTTGATGCACCGGTACCTCTTGCCGTGCTGCAGCAGATTAAATAAACTTTTTCAATCTCCTATGGGGAAGAGGCACTGTAGTCAGTGTGTGCGTGTTGGACCATTTTCAGTCTTTAATGATTTGGACACCGATGAACTTGAAGCGTTCTAACTGCTCCACTGCCACCCTGTCGATGTGGATGGGGAGTGCTCGTGGCAGAGGTGAGGTTGCCTACCCTCACCACCAGGGGTCGGCCGTTCGGGAGTCCAGAATCCAGTTGCAGAGGAGGTGTTCAGACCCAGAGCCTAAGCTGTGACGAGCATGGAGGGGCCAATGGTGTTGAACGCTGAGCTGTAGTCATAACGCGATTTCTCACATAGGTATTCCTCTTCTCTAGGTGGGTGAGGGTAGTGTGGAGAGCAATTGAGTTTGCGTCGTTTATGGATCTATTGGGGCGGTACGCAAAATGGAGTAGGTCTAGGTGGCTGGGATGGTGGAGTTAATGTGTGCCATAATCAGCCTCTCAAAACACTTCATGATTACAGAAATGAGTGCTATAGGGCGGTAGTCATTGTGGCATTAAGTCTTAGAGTTCTTTGGAACAGGAATGATTGTGGTCGTCTTAAAACATGTGGAGATTACACACTGGGACAAGGAGAGGTTGAAAATGACCGTGAATATGCCTGCCAGCTGTTCTGCGCATGCTCTGAGAACGCGCCCTGGAATATCGTCGGGGCTCCCAGCCTTGCAAGTGTTGACCTGATTAAAGACCCTTCTCACATCGGCCTCAGAAAGCGAGGCTCACCAAATCCTCTGGGTTGGTGACAGCCCTCACAGCCGGCTTGATGTTGTTATCAAAGTGTGCATAAAATGCATTGAGTTCGTCTGGTAGAGAGGCATCGTTGGGCAGATCACGGTTGAATCTTCCTTTGTAATCCGCAATGGACTGTGGCCCCTGCCGGAGTCTCACAGTCCTGTAGCATAACCTCAGACTCTGGTGACCATTTCTCAATGGAGTGAATCGCAGGTACTTCCTGTTTCAGCTTCAGTTTGTAAACAGGAAGCAGGAGTATGGAGTCATGATCTGATTTGTTGAATGGCGGACGAGGGAGGGCGTTATATGCTTGCTTGTGGGTAGAATAGCAGTGGTCTGGGACTTAATCGCCTCTAGTGGCGTTGGAGACATGTTGATGGATGTTGGGCATCACGTATCTTAGTGACGGCAAAATAAAATCTCTGACAACCAGAAAGTCAGCCTCTGGGTGTAGGTTTTCCTGCTTGTTTATAGCCATGTACAGTTCGCTAAGCGCCAGCTTGTTAATTTATTGTCCTGAGGTGGAGTGCATACAGCAGTCGTGATAACACCTGAAAACTCCCTCAGGAGGTAGAAGGGTCGGCATTTGACCGCCAGGTATTCCAAGATGGGTGAACAGTGGGTCAACACTTCCACCACGCTGGAATTATCACACCAGTTGGCAAACCGCTCTCCACCTCGATCTCCTCGACTCCACTTTCCTGTCCGCCCGGTGAATGGAGAATCCATCGAGTTGGATAGCCATGGGGGGTATCTTGTCCGATAGCCATGTTTCTGAAAAGCAAAGAATATTGCAGTCCCGAGAGTCCAATTGGTAGAAAATCCATCCATTTTATCATCAAGTGACTGTAAATTTGCCAGTAGGATGGAGGGAAGAGGTGTCCGGTTTTCCCTTCACCTTAATCTCACCAGGATCCCCCCCTCTCTTGCCTCTGTAATGTCGATGTTTCCTCTTGGGTAGCCCAAAAATTGGGTTGGAATTACAGAGAGAGCCCAGGGCAGATGAGTCGAAGTTGAAGCCAGAATTGGGGTAAGTAACTGCCGATCTGTCACGTTCGTCATCGTAATGATTAGARCAAGGCGCAGCGTGCTACTAACCTGTCACACGACGGTCTAATCGCAGCTTACGTTCCATATTAGTGGGTGAACAATCCAACGCTTGGTGAATTCTGCTTCGCAATGATAGGAAAAGCCGACATCGAAGGATCAAAACAATAAAGCACAAGAACAAACGAAACGTGAAGCTACTGGTGTGCATACAGCAACTATCTCTAGACAAGATCCCACAAAGCACAATGAGGAAATGGTTACCTGAATTTGATCCCCAATCAGAGACAACGATAAAACAGCTGCCTCTGATTGGGAACCACATCAGGCCACCATAGAAATACAATTCACCTAGATGACCCACCCTAGATACTATCACGCCCCAACCAACATAGAGAATAAACAGCTCTCTATGGTCAGGGCGTGACACGATCTGATGTTCAAGAGTTCTTGTCGGTTGTAAGAAATAACAGCAAAAATAAACGTCTAAATAATCACAAAATAGGAAAGTTGGGTCGGAGCATGCAAAACAGCGGCCATCCAGTACAGCGCCATCTTAGTGTCAGGCCTGGTGATGGAAACACAAATAGCACTAGCACTTCCACCCCAAAAATGTCTGGTAACACCAGTGCTATAGTGAAAAAGCACCATATATAGTATGAACAAGTCAAATAATAAGTTGCAGGCACTCTGTGTGCAATAATAGTCATTCAAAAATCATGTTAAACACTATCTCATCTCTGACCCCACACATACAATTTTCTGTAAGGTCCCTCAGTCGAGCATTGCATTTCAAACACAGATTCAACCACAAAGACCAGGGAGATTTTCTAATGCCTAATCGCAAAGAAGGGCACCTATTGGTAGATGGGTAAAAAATAAAAAAGCAGACATTGAATATCCCTTTGAGCATGGTGAAGTTATTAATTACACTTTGGA
>NW_019949635.1:11704-13945 GCF_002910315.2 Salvelinus sp. IW2-2015 | reverse complement strand
CAGCCAGAAGGAACCCCGTCAGCCAGAAGGAACCCCGTCAGCAAAATGGTAACATTCTCAGAACATTAGCAACGATTCACATTAAGTTCTAGTTAGGGTTTTTATCTAACAGTAGGATGAAAACAGAGAAAATTAAGATGCATTCCATAGCAGCTATTTTACAGGCTCCTGACCAAAACGCCATCGTTTTCTTTGAACGAAAAGAGATTCTGGACATCCGAACAGCGATCGCTAACCTCCATTTGGATGAAGATTTCTACTTCGACGAGTCGGAGGCGCAGGACGTACTGCTCACCTCGGACAAGGCCCTAATCCCAGAGACCCGAAAAAGGCAACGTAAGAGAGAGGCCGACGTGAGGTCACCCTGACGGAACTACATCAGCGAGTACATAAACCGCCTCTGCCATCCGTTGTATTGGCAAACGTACAATCACTGGAGAATAAACTGGACGAGCTCCGTTCGAGACTATCCTATCAACGGGACCTGAAGAACTGTAATATCATATGTTTCACGGAGTCGTGGCTAGACAAGGACATGGATAAAATACATCTAGCAGTGTGTATCTMTTTGTCAACAACAGTTGGTGAACGATCTCTAATATTAAGGAAGTCTCGAGTTAGAATACCTCAGCTGTCTATTTACCACCACAGACCGATGCTGGCACTAAGACCGCACTCAACCAGCAGTATAAGGTCATAAGCAAAAGAGAAAATGCTCACCTAGAAGCGRCGCTCCTAGTGGCCGGGGACTTTAATGCAGTCAAAAATGACATCCATTTTCGCTCATTTCTACCAGCCTGTCACATGTGCAACCAGAGGGAAAAAAACTCTAGACCATATTTACTCTACACACAAAGACGTATACAAGCTCTCCCTCGCCCTCCATTTGGCAAATCTGACCATAATTCTATCCTCCTGATTCCTGCTAACAAGCAAAAACTAAAGCAGGAAGTACCAGTGACTCGCTCACTACGGAAATGGTCAGATGAACCGGATGCTACACTACAGGACTGTTTTGCTAGCACAGACTGGAATATGTTCCAGGATTCATCCAATGGCATTGAGGAGTATACCACCTCAGTCACCGGCTTCATCAATAAGTGCATTGACGACGTCATCCCCATAGTGACCGTATGTACATATCCCAACCAGAAGCCATGGATTACAGGCAACATCCGTATTGAGCTAAAGGCCAGAGCTGCCACTTTCAAGGAGCGGGAGACTAATCCAAACACTTATAAGAAATCCCGCTACGCCCTCAGAAGAACCATCAAACAGGCATCCTTGCCCACGCACACTGGAAACGCTTTGGGCCGCGTGAGGAATCTGGGGGCCCCTCCAAACAGGTTCTGGTCCATTACTGGTTCCTAGATTACCAAGGAAATAATGCCATTTAGAATAGAAACACACAATTGAAGACATCATCATGAGTTATAGGAATATAGAAGTATAGAATAATATATCCAGTAAGTGAGGGTAATATAGATACAGGATTAGATTGAAACCTACTACTCGGCTCTGGACGTGCTCATCGGATGTAGCAGGCTGAAACTATTTACGGACTATAAAGGAAACCCCGGCCATGAAGCTTGCCCAGTGGGGCGCGAGCCTTACCAGACGAGCTAAATGCTTATGCTCGCTTCAAAAGGCATAGCAACACTGAAGCAATGCATGAGTGACAGTTGTTCCGGTGACGTGTGATAACGCTCTCGATAACCGGGTCTGAGCAGGACCTTGGAAACAGGTCAACATTCAACAAGGCCGCAGAGCCAGACGGATTACCAGGAGTGTACTCCGAGGCATGCGATGTACAACTGGCAGGTTGTTCTTCACTGATGTTTTCAACCTGGCCATGAACCGAGTCTGTAATTACCAAACATGTTTCAAGCAACACATAGGTCCTGTGCCTAAGGACATGAAGGTTAACCTGCCAATGACTACCGACTGTAGCACTCAAGTTGTAGGCCATGAAGTGCTTGAAAGGGCTGGTCATGGCGTCACATCAACACCATTCAATCCCAAACCTCTTAGACCCACTTCATTTTGCATACCGCCCAACAGATCCACAATTGACGCAATCTCATCACACTCACCACTAGCCCTTTCCCACCTGCGACAAAAGGAACACCTAAATTGAGAATGCTGTTCATGCCTGCGCTCAGCGTTTCAAACAACCACAGTTGCCCACAAAGCTCTCACTTAAGCTAAGGCCCTGGAATAAACACCTCCCTCTGCAACGGA
>NW_019949635.1:0-10459 GCF_002910315.2 Salvelinus sp. IW2-2015 | reverse complement strand
CATTAACATCCATGACTGTAATTATAAAGTATGAGCGGGGAGTAATGAGGTAAATGATTGACAGTAGCCTAGTCCAATCACCTTGGGGGAGTAGTGCAGCAGGAGTTTAGTTGCGAGGTCACCGAGCTCCGCCTCCTGGGTCTTGAAAGGAGAAATGCAGTTTGGCCCTGAGAAGAGAAGGAAACCAACCAAAGATATGATAACATTACTGTCACTGGCCATGTTCCAATGCTCATGAAATGCATCCTTCCTTCCTTTGAAGAAATCGCTGTTCTGACAACATCTGATTAACGAGATTTCTCCCCGAAGTGGATATGCACTCAGTCTCTCCCCTTCATGGCTATCCAACAGAAACGAAGAGGTGTGAGAAAYATGGTGGAAACTTTCTCAACCAATGCTTACATCAATCCAATGCCTGTAAAAGCATGAAGAGGAGTCAATGGGTGCACACTTCAGGGAGAGAATCAATGGAGAGAGTCCATTGGCTTCAATAATCCAATCCCGATCAGATCAGAGATTATCTCAAGGAAGGGAGGAAGGAACGTTCAGGGATGCCTTTTAAAATAGTTCTATGGGAGAAACCCAATTGCATTTCCCTGATTCCTTGCGTCCTCTCTCGTCGCCTCCTCCTCAAAACCCATTGGATGAGAACATCAGAGGTCCCTCCCTTCTGACCTTTTCATCCAGTAGGTTGAGACGGAGGCGAGGAGGATGCGAGTAATCAAGGAAATGCTATTTAGATTCTCCCCATCTCTCTCACCGGGGCTGCAGAGGGCCTTGACGTGGTTGGGCTGCAGTGCTTCGTGGAACACCATGACGCTACCCAGTTGGCCCTGCAGGGAGGTGGGGCTGCCCCACTCGCTGTCCTGCGTCCCYGCAGAGATCAACTTGGTGACCGACTCAGTCTTGCCCCCCAGGAGGCTCCCCCAGCCCTGGGTCGACAGGATGCCCCCCAGGGAGGAGCGGGCGGAAGGGGGCACCCCGGAGAAGGGGGGGTCTGAGATTTGGGAGGGGGGTGGTGTGGTGGTGCGATGGCCTGCTGAACCGATGCAGCAGGAGGTGAAAGGCTGAGGGGGCAAAAACACAGTCAGGGAACTGAATATGAGTTCACGGGAAAAAACACAGTCAGGGAACTGAATATGAGTTCACGGGAAAAAACACAGTCAGGGAATGAATAGGAGTTTTCACGGGAAAAAACACAGTCAGGGAACTGAATATGAGTTCACGGGAAAAAACACAGTCAGGGAACTGAATATGAGTTCACGGGAAAAAACACAGTCAGGGAACTGAATAGAGTTCACGGGAAAAAAACACACAGTCAGGGAACTGAATTGAGTTCAGGGGAAAAACAGTCAGGGAACTGAATATGAGTTCACGGGAAAAAACACAGTCAGGGAATGATATGAGTTCACGAAAAACACAGTCAGGGAACTGAATGGAGTTCACGGAAAAAACAGTCAGGGAACTGAATATGAGTTCACGGGAAAAAACAGTCAGGGAACTGAATATGAGTTCACGGGAAAAAACACAGTCAGGGAACTGAATAGAGTTCACAGGAAAAACCACAGTCGGGACTGAATATGAGTTCACGGGAAAAACACAGTCAGGGAACTGAATATGAGTTCACGGCGAAAAAACAGTCGGCACACTGACATAATGTCAGAAAAACTAAACATATAACAGTACACACACATGTAATTCATGATAACTCTCACCTCTGTCATGGTTGGGTACTTGAGTGGTGCTGACAGTTTCTGCTGTCCATCTACATAGATGTAACTAGACTCTGTCCAAACGGTCCTCTTCCCCCGGTACATGGATACACTATACTGTGCTGTGGCAGAACACACACAGGACTCAATCTCCACAATTCACCCTGCGGCAGCCAGCCGCCAGACATAGAGAAATATCCATCGTGGTCTATATTAATTCTATGACACGACAAGCTACAGGAAGTGATGATGTCACTCACCCAGAGGAGTCACAGAAAGAGTAGTCTGTAGCATCACTGTCATGTTCCTTCTTGTGCACACGGCAACCACCAGCACCCCTGCTGAACTGATGAAGGCTCCAAGCCCGTTCCCCCGGGGTGAAAAAAACTAAAGAGGACAGACAACAGAGCACGTTACACACTCTTAACCTGTCTCTCCCCATCCTCCTGTCTCTCCCCATCCTCCTGTCTCTCCCCATCCTCCTTCTCCTCCACCATCATCTCCTCCCTCCCCCTCGAACCACATTCTCTTACATCATCCACCTTCCTCCTCCCATCCTTCTCCTGCAACAAGACCTAGACGCTCAAACCTTCCATCCCTCTCCCTAGATCGCTCAACCTCCTCTCTCTCTAGATCGCTCAACCTCCGTCTCTGCTCAACCCTCCGTCTCTCTCACCTCCGTCTCTCCAACCTCCGTCTCTCTCAACCTCCGTCTCCTCAACCTCCGTCTTCTCACCTTGTACAGCTGCTTCCTCTGTCCCTTGCCGGGCAGTCCCTGCTGGTCCTTGGTCAATGAGAGCCAGGCCAGGAAGCTGAAGGCGGGGCGCCGGCCAGCGCATCACCATTGGCCGCGATGCCAGCCATGCTGGGCGACAGATCAAAGTACTGCATGGCGCTCTCCAGACCTGCCTTCCGCAACCATGCCCAGGACCGCCCTCAACACCGGCCCACGTACGTGAGCTGCCCGGGCTCAGCGGCCTCAGAAGCCTGAGTAACTGGAGGAGCTCACTGCCGCTCACGACTGGCTCCCCAGCGACCCTAGCAAACTAACAAGGTTTCCGCGCACGCCCGGTGCAGGCGAGGCGTGGTGCCCAAGGGTGGAGGAGCCGCACGGCCATGGCGGCGTTGACGCGGTGGCGCGGTCTGTCGGTGATGCAGCAGAGGCGGCGGAGCCAGTCGGCAGTGAACACCTGCAGCTCAGGCAGAGTCCATCTCTGGAGCCACGGATGAGGAGGAGCAGGGCTCCACGTTACTGATGCCAGGATACCCACGAGCTGTGTTCACCCTCCACAGCCTGAGAGAGAGGGAGGGAGGCGGGAAGGAGAGAGAGGGAGAGAGAGAGAGAGCAGATACCGCTATGTGTCATAAGTGCACAGATATACAGGGGGTTTATGTCCCAAATGCAACCCTATTCTCCATGTAGGGTGATGCTCCTGTGACTATGAGCCAGAAGACAATATGCCCATAATCAGTGTATAGATAGTAGAAGACTTGTTATTGCATTTTGGTTTTAGGACTCTAAATTTAAAAAAGCAATATGCCTTGTGTTACAGTGGCATTAAAAGTTAGTGTAAATCCGTCCAAAGAGTAGTCTACTTGGGAAAGAGGTGTACTTTAATATGTGAAGACCAGAAGATCTCCAGTGACAGAGGGAATCTCTCACCATATTCATCAGTTCTTCAGCAGGTGTCTGGAGGGCTGGCCCAGGGAACCAGAACCTCAACAGGTGAGTGTAGCCAATCCGCTCCTTGAACCTCCTGTAGGGCGGGACTAACGTTAGCAATACTGTGTGTGGATCAGTCTATATATGGATATGTTGGAAGGGTTTTGTGTGTGTGTGTGTGTGTGTGTGTATTGTGTGTGTGGTGTGTAGTTATACCTTTGCAGCAGGTGACTTGTGCATCACGTCGTCAAGGCTTAGAATGGTTGCCACGCGAGAGAGTCCAGTCGCCCTTTGAAACCTGAGACGATAATCAGCTGTCAATCTTTCTCTGAGCCAATCCCCATTTCTTAAGCTCTCAGGGGGGTGTGTGCATATTGTACGTGAGTGAAACGCGCCCCTTTTTATCCCTGCCTTCATGCAAACAAAATGAATGATTAAGGTTTTATGAGTAATCAAAATCATAATTAAATGTCGTCATTCTCGAAATAACATTGACATACATGCCTTAAATGATCACCTCACTCCACTCGCCAGGAATAAGGAGCTGTGGTGGTGTGTGTGTTGTGTGTGTTGGTGTTTGGTTGTGGTGGTGGGGTGTCGTGTAATCATGCAGAGGTTTAGTATCTGATTATTCGTGGACAGAAGCTTACATGTAAGTGGCTCATTGCTCTTATTGCCCTTGATATAAAGAGGAAACAACACGTCAGGCCTTTCTGCTCCAGACAACACCAGGAAAAATGGAATCCTGTCAAGAGTCATTGTCTGACTAATATCATAGTACTCTCTGGAGCAGGAAGCTCTGAGGGCTCACCAAAACAACATATTTTAAGAATATATATCCCTCTCTCCTTCACCACAGAGGAAACCAACACACACAGAGGGAACACTTTCCTCCTGTCAGCAGACACACTGGGTCAAAGTAGCCTCACAAACACCCACACACATCCTCTGTCCAGCTCTGCCCTTCTCCAAATCGCTCTTTTCTCTCCTTTAACGGAGTGTAAACATTCAGGTGTTCGGACCGCTGGAGAGGGTCTGTCCGTGGTGAAAGAAATAAACAGAAAATAAAACACAACAAAATAAATATCCAAACAGATGTTCAGACCACCTCGGCCATGGACGTCCATCAAGGACACTAGCCACGGTCTCCATGGTAACACAAGACAGGTGAGGTGACAGCATTCCATTGGAAACTCCACATGACGCCAGCAGAGAAAACCAACAGGGAGGGAGGAGGGGAAGATGACATAAGGAGGAAACAGAAGAGGGTAGAAGAATGACATGATGAGGAAAGGAATGAAAATGATGATGGGTAGCAACGAGAGAACAAGAGACCACTCCACGACAGAGACAATAGCTGATTAGTTTTCTCATTGTACTGTGCTTTGCCTGTAAACCAACAGTGACACCTACTTCTATCTTTAACCTGGTCATGGTGGTTTTTTAATGCGTCATGGTGGTTTTATTCACGTCATGTTTTCTTAAACGCATGCACTGACAGTTATTTGATGTTTCACAAACTCCAGCAAAAAAAAGAAACGCTCCCTTTTTCAGGACTCTGTTCTTTAAAGATAATTCGTAAAAATCCAATACTTCACAGATCTTCATTGTAAAGGGTTTTAAACACTGTTTCCCATGCTTGTTCAATGAACCATGAACATTGAACATATCACTGTAACTCTAAGACATCGCTACGCGTTAGGCAATTAAGGTCACAGTTATGAAACTTAGGCACTAAAGAGCCTTTCTACTGACTCTGAAAAACACAAAAGAAAGATGCTCAGGGTCCCTGCTCATCTGCAGAACGTGCCTAGGCATGCGCAGAGAGGCATGAGGACTGCAGATGTGGAAAGGGCAAAATAAATTGCAATGCCCGTACTGTGAGACGCCTAAACAAGCGCTACAGGGAGACAGGACGGACAGCTGATCATCCTCGCAGTGGCAGACCAGTGTAACACACCTGCACAGGATCGGTACAATCCGAACATACACCTGCGGGACAGGTACAGGATGGCAACAACAACTGCCGAGTTCACCAGGATACACGCCATCCCTCCATCAGTGCTCAGACTGTCCGCAATAGCTGGGGAGAGGCTGGACTGAGGGCTTGTTAGCCTGTTGTAAGGCAGGTCCTCACCAGACATCACCGGCAACAACTCAGCTATGTGGCACAAACCCACGTCGCTGGAATCCGACGGGACTGGCAAAAAGTGCTCTTCACTGACGAGTCACGGTTTTGTCTCACCAGGGTGGGTGGTCGGATTCGCATATTTATCGTCGAAGGAATGACGTTACAGAGGCCTGTCTCTGGAGCAGGATCGATTTGGAGGTGGAGGGTCCAGGGAAGAGAAGACATCCTCCTCCCTCTGTGGTACCCTTCCTGCAGGCTCATCCTGACATGACCCTCAGCATGACAATGCCACCAGCCATACTGCTATTCTGTGCGTGATTTCCTGCAAACAGGAATGTCAGCGTTCTGCCATGGCCAGCAAAGAGCGCGGACTCAATTCCATTGAGCACATCTGGGACTTGTGATCGGAGGGTGAGGCTAGGCCATTCCCTCCAGAAATGCCCGGGAACTTGCAGGTGCTTGGTGGATCTCGACATAGAAAGAACTGGCAAATCTGGTGCAGTCCATGAGGAGATGCACTGTAGATACTGACTGTTATTTTTGATTTTGACCCCCCCCTTTGTTCAGGGACACATTATTACATTTCTGTTAGTCACAGTCTGTAACTTGTTCAGTTTATGTCTCTGTTGTTGAATCTTGTTATGTCATACAAATATTTACACATGTTAAGTTTGCTGAAAATAAACCCAGTTGACAGTGAGAGGACGTTTCTTTTTTTGCGAGTTAACACCAAAAAAAGGTGCGTGAAATGTGTTGTTTTACAGGGCAGCCATAGTATAAGGCGCCCCTGGAGCATTAGGGTTTAGTACGTTCCGCAAGGACACAGACAGATTTTTCACCTTAACGGGTCGAGTATTTGAACCACCAACCTTTCGGTTACTGGCCCAGACCACCTTCTCATTGTGTGTGTGTGTGTGTGTGTGTGTGTGTGTGGGTTGCTCTCGGTGGGGAATAAAACAAGATATTTCTGAGGACTGTAAGGAAAATGGAGAATAAAGTATTTTTATATCTTCATTCATTAATTCCCAACGCTGACCTATAGGAGAGGAGACAGCATGTCTGACTGTGGTCAGGTTTGCTAGGTAACAATGGGTGGCCATTACACAGAGTCGGGTATCGGATTAAGGTGTCAACTCTGCCTGACTACAAAAGGATACTTTGTAGAGTGTGTGAAATCACCTGGCGCATGATAACCAGACCAACAGGTGAGTGTCTGCCTACAGATGATTCCTACATGGTCTTTGTGACTAAAACACCACAGACAGAGAACACTACAGACCACTGTATGTCAAGGAACACTGCAAAACTACATAAAGGGTAACAGTGAGTGTTTGTGAGTGCAGGGGAGGCCAGGTGAATAACACTGAACAGGGGGACGTGTTTGACACCACTGCAGGTGATGTTGTTTGCCTTTTGCAGATCGGGCTACATTCTGTAAAAGTCTTTGAAGTACTTTCAGACAATGTTACTGTAAAGACTGCTTAATTGATTGAATGAAGATTGACAGCTAATTGATTGACAGCTTGATAGACAGCTTAATTGATTGTAGAACTGCTTAATTGATTGATTGACTGCTTGATTGATAACTGCTAATTGATTGCTTGAATTTATTGAATGACAGTTGAAGACAGCTAAATTATGATTGATTGCTTATTATTGATGACACTGATGAGCTATATTTATTGATTGATTGACTGCTTGATTTGAGTGATGTTAATTGATTGATGATTGTTCCGACTACAGGGCAGCACAGATGTACGTCTGTCATGAGTGGCCATCTTGACGGGATGGCGTGACGATAGCATGAGTGACGGTGGTGGCGTGAGTGACGGTGGGAGAGAGGTTGACAGGGTGGCAGTATACCTGGTGTCACTCTCTCCTGTCACTGTCAGTAACCTGTTGGGAAATCTTTCTGGCCTTTCTGCTGTCGTGCACCTTAATAACCAGCTGCCAGAGTTGAACCAACAACAGAACGTGGTGGGGGGGGGGGGGGGGGGGAGAGGGGAAAGAGTGGTGGTGGGGTCAGAGGTAAAGGTTGTGACTCACAGAGGGGCTGGGTGGGGGGGGTTAGTGGTACCTAAGTGCTCCAGCACCAGGTGGGGAGGTAAAGTCATAACATGCACAGTGAGCCTGAATTGAAAGGCTCACTAACAGTGTAAGGTAACACGATGCTTCATAGACAGAGTTAACTCGATACGCTGAGGAAAAACACATACAGTAAACAGTAGGCTAAGACGCCCCCCCCCAATCCTCATGTTCAACACCCTTTGTGCCAGGGCTGAGCGAGACCATACCTTGCTGTTCTGTAGTAGGCGTGTCAGGTGCTCGAAGCAGTTGCTGTTGAGGAAGATGGCCTGCAGGACGGGACGGTCCGAACACAGGAACATATCCCTGATAGTGTCTGGAGGTCACAGACACAGGAGAAGAAAAAAAGGGGAATGGGATATGAGAGAGCAATAAGGAGAAAGATAATAGGAGAGAGAAAGCGAGAGCCTTCATAAACTATTTATAAAGGCCTCTAAGTGCTTCAGAAATCATGGAAATCAGAAGTCAGGTGACAGTGGTCAACACTCAACCTATACTAGGTGCTAGTGGTAATGTAAGTAGTTCAGTAAACCACACTGGTATAAAGAGTAACCTTGTCTAAGACCTGAAGACTTGCATTAGCTTCCTGAGCTAATGCCTAGGCTTTAGCTCAGTGGGCTATTGCAGCTTTGTGGCGTACATGACAATCCGGGTTCGGTCACTCACCTAGCATGTGCACCTGCAGCGCTACGAAGCGGCTCTCCCAGTGGCGGCCCAGCACCTTATGACCTTTGACCCCTTGTTGCACGGCCGCTGCCGCCGGATCAGAGTTGAGCAGTTTGAAGTAGTTCTCCAGCACCGAGCCGATCTCCACCTGTATGAATGAAGGAATGTTATTTTATTACATTTCAAATAAGCTACATTAGCAAATCGATTCAGCCAATYGAAATCAACAATATACACATTATTTAAAAAATCTGAGGATAAAAACACTATAAAGTCAACCATCTGGCTCTTGTCAGMATGACACCCTCTTCCCTATATAGTGTGAGTAAAAATGATGTCTGAAGAGATAGCATCGACTCTAACTTTATCTTGGCTTGTGCTGGTGACTGTGACCTCCTCCTCAGACCAATTGGCAGTACTCCCAGAACATTGTTCTGGGAACCAAAAGGAGTATCTCAGTTTCAAGGCCTCAGTTTGGAAAGAAAAAGCCTTGTCAGTCACATGCAGAAACCAACGTTAATAATGAATAATGTAAATCATGCTTTATGACTTGTTTGTATAGCAGTATACACACACACTACTTCTCACCCCTGGTCACTCTAAAAGCACTGACCTGTTTACATCAATATGAAATTGTATTCTATTACTATCATGAATGACTAGATTTTTTAAACTATGATTTTTGAAAGTTCCTAAACTATTGTTAACTGCAATTTATTGAGCTGGGAAAAGAAAACAAATCTATGTTAAAAAAATATATAATTCTAGTGACCTGGCGTTGGTCTGAACTGCTGGCCAGGAGGGAGTGGACCACCTCCCTCAGACAGCCCAGGGTGAGCAGGGACTTCCGGTCTGGAGCCTCACTGTCCCAGTCCTCCCCGTCCATGTCTCCCCCCTCATAGTCCCCCAGCACACGCAGCAGAACCTCCATGGTGGCTGGGGAGATGGCTAGTAGAGCATTACGCTGTGGAGGGAGGGAGCCTTACGCTTTATACGGCCTCTACATGCTTCAGAAATCATTCACAAGCAAATATCCTGCTCAGTTTAAAGGGTGGTATATACCACTACATTCCTGCTACAGTTTAAAGGGTGGTATATACCACTAAATGTCCTGCTACAGTTTAAAGGGTGGTATATAACCACTAACTGTAACTGTCCTGCTACAGTTTAAAGGGTGGTTTACCACTACATGTAAATGAGGACCATTGCGTTCTCTACAGTGCATTCAGAAAGTATTCAAAACCTTTGACTTTTCCACATTGTTACAGTACAGCCTAATTCTAAAATTGATTAAAATCGTTTTTTACCCCCCTCATCAATCTACACACAAAACCCCATAATGACCGAGTAAAAACAGGTTTAGAAATGTTTGCAAACTTACTACAAATAAAAAACAGATATATCACATTTATGCAAGTATTCAGACCCTTTACTCAGTACTTTGTTGAAGCACATTAGGCAGCGATTACAGCCTCAAATTTTCTGGGGCAGTAGTTTCCGAACTTGTTATAGTCCTGTACCCCTTCAAACATTCAACCTCCTGCTGCGTACCAGGGTCAGCGCACTCTCAAAATGTTGCTTTTTGCCATCATTGTAAGCCTGCCACACACACACACACACAATACGATACATTTATTAAAACATAAGAATTAGTGTGAGTTTGTCACAACCCGGATCGTGGGAAGTGACAGAGTTCTTACAGGACCAGGGCACAAATAATTATAATCATCATCAATAATTTGGCTCTTTATTTTGCCATCGTACATATAAAACCTTATTTGTTCATAAAAAATGGTGAATAACTCACCGCAGGTTAATGAGAAGGGTGTGCTTGAAAGGATGCACATAACTCTGCAATGTTGTGTTGGAGAGTCTCTCGGTCATAAATTATTTTCCAAACACAGTCTGTGCCTGTATTTAGTTTCATGCTACTTCTGACAATCCACTCTCACATACACTACCATTCAAARGTTTGGGGTCACTTAAAAATGTCCTTSTTTTTGAAAGAAAAGCAMAWWWWWWWKTCCATTAAAATAGCATCAAATTGATCAGAAATACAGTGTAGACATTGTTAAAGTTGTAAATAAGTATTGTAGCTGGAAACGGCTGATTTTTTTATTGAATATCTACATAGGCATATAGAGGCCCATTATCAGCAACCATCACTTCTGTGTTCCAATGGCACTTTGTGTTAGCTAATAC
>NW_019949634.1:12116-18675 GCF_002910315.2 Salvelinus sp. IW2-2015 | reverse complement strand
ATTGATGATAGACGGTAATGAGTTGCCACTGGTCGGACCACAGCAATACGTGGCATTCCATCGCGTCTGAAAGGCGTTAAGACAGCAGCCAGTTCTTTTCCTTGAGAATGGCCCATCGCTCTGGGCTGGAATGAACAGATTGTAAAGACAATTTATTCAGCCAAAACAAGGTTGATATTTTTGGGTACGACTGAGCTGCATGTACACCCAAGCAATAGAGAGTATGGAGGCACAAGGTGAATATGTGGCCCGTGGTTTCTTTTGCAGTATGTGTGCTTGAACTCCCTTCACTTCCCTGACATATGTGCACCATTATCATAGCCTTGACCACTGCAATCTGCTAGGTCAATACCATGCCCTTCCAATGCACTCAAAATCATTACAGACATTTCACTGCCTGTCTTTCTAGCAAAGTCTTTAAATTCAAGAAAATTGTAATTTTTTTCCCATTCACCTGTTCCCTGAACTTTATCTTTGTGTACATATCTCACCAATAATACATTTTGCTCAGTGTGGGAAATGTCTGTGTTGCATCACATATAACCAAGTAGTAGATTGCATCTTCTCTTTCATCAAGTACTGTTTTCAAACCCTTTGACCACATATTCCTATGAACTCGTTTTGTCTCTCAGGGCTGAGGAAATGAGTCAGCCGTGCTCCTTTCTTTTTGTCTCTGACTTTCTGTAAGTCTCGTAATAGCGTGTCATAATTTGACAACAGTTCAAGTAAGCCTAGGTAATGTACATTATGGACATCATCAAGACTGAGTGATTTTCCCCAAAATGGCAGATTCCTAGATGCTAAGTACAGTGTCACATCCACAATCCTTTCTAGAAGTCTCTGTTTTTATACATTTCTGACCGGATTTGTTTCTGCAGCTGACTGTCTATACCTGTAGCTGTTGTAACAGTATGCTGCAGATTTTTCCTTTTCCAGTAACAGTTCTTGTGAGACACACCATCCTCATGCTCTGGCAGTTTGTCATACTTTCTCTGCCATTTCACTGATGATAATTTATAGACATCCTTACTAATCAGAAAACTGGGTGATAGTTTACTTTGCTCATGCGAAAAAAGAACACATGGAATGCAATATAATGCCTTACACTCTTACTATAACGAAGCCAGTCTCTCCGCACCTTTTCTCTTCCGTTTGCTGACTTACTATACTGTAAATAGTTGGGGAATGGCTTGCCTTCTGAGTCTGGGGGCATGGTTTTATACAGTTCTGTCTCCTCACCACACCTGTTGGCTAGTCTGCGAACAATAGCTTCCCTTTCATGGTCTTGTACTTTCTCTGGCCATCGTGCTGGATCCTCTAAAACCTCATCTTCCTCACTTTGAATCTGTCCATACTCTTCCTTTCCCTTATTACCTGGTGTTCAATCTCTTCTGTCACTCCTTCACTGGCACTGCTGCTACTCTTTAACTCCTCTTCCTGCTCTTTGCATAAGAGTATGTCTGATAGCTTTCTGCTGAGATTCTGCCACCTGGGGCTCTCTAGGCACTAGGAAGTGAGTAAACAAATCATGTGCCTAACTTTCAATAAAAAAATGGTCTAGTTATGCTGCTGCTGCTCCAAAACAACTGGCTCACCTCCCAGGTCTGCTTCATGTAGTAGACACATGTTGGGATCTGTCTACAGCAGTAGTAGTAGTAGTAGTAGCATCTACAGTATGGATAGGTAGGCTACATGTTAGGTTTTAATTTTAGTCTAGCTAGCTAACAAATATCACGCAAATATTGGGGAATACAGTTATAATAATATCTAAATAATAGCTAATTAGCTAGCAATAGCTGGTTGTGGTAGCTCATCATCGTGTTAATAATTACTGCTCTGGCCGAGTGAGTCCACGGTAGGCAGCTACCTGTAGCTAGCAAGCTATCTAGCTAGCTATATTTAGGCATGAATCATTAATGTTTTCCCCCCCTTAATGACACCCTTGGATGTACTGTGCTATGCTCTGCTTGCCACCAGTGTAATTATTTATGACCTTCCAATAATGGCGGTCAAGTAAAGTGTAATGTTAAGAAGACTAATATTCATAATTGTATTTTTTCTGGTGTCAAAAAGGAACACAAATTGAAGGCAGATCTTAAACATGAGATCGTCCAGAGGAAGAAGGAAATTTACTCTTCGCTCACCAAGTCAATCATGACCTCCATGCTCCCCTCCTATACAGGTCAGTCTGTCAGTATCATACTGTCACTATAATTACCTTTAATATGCATGTCAATAGCAATCATAAAACAATAGTTCCACAAATTTAGAAATGTTTTCCTTAACCCTGAAAAGAATCTGTGCACAAGGAGTGACTGCAATCCACACTTTAGTTCTGTTCAACTAGCCACTGCCAGCAAATTATGATTTGGACATGATATTTTAAACATGCTAAATGGTTGAGATTGGCTTTATGTCTGAAAAATGCTTTAATAGTTTTTTGGCCGTTGATAGTTTAACAAAACCAAAAGTGTGGATTGCAGTTACAAGGTCCATAGACTGCTGTCAAAGTAAGGAAAAATCACTAAATACTGTATGTCAATTGGCTGAACTATGCCTTTAACAATCATTGGATAGCAGTGACCCAGTGACCTCATAACCATAGCTTTATATAACTTACTTTGTAAACTTTTTTTCTGATTTTTAGAGGCTTCAAATGTACATGGGAAAGGATCCCTAAAGAGAATGCAGGACATTCTCGAGAGTCACATTGAGTCATCAAAGAGCACCATGTTCCACGATGCTAAGGGGAAGATGCTGACGCTCCTAACCAAGCTCAGCGTAGGATACTTATGTCACTGTTCCAATTCAATTATTGAAGTATTAATATGGGCACCATAGGTCTTATGCTCGACACACTCAGTTTACCACAAAACACCAGATAATTCCCAAAAAGAGTAGAACCAGCTCACCTGCATTTAAAATTTGATTTGACTTTTGAAAACAGGTAATGTAACAGAG
Source organism: Salvelinus sp. IW2-2015 (assembly GCF_002910315.2). NCBI lineage: Eukaryota > Metazoa > Chordata > Actinopteri > Salmoniformes > Salmonidae > Salvelinus > Salvelinus sp. IW2-2015. The sequence goes on along the minus strand of NW_019949634.1, from coordinate 15,714 downwards.
TTCAGTTCACGTAAGAGTTTCATAGCGAATCATGTTTCAGAACAGGCCGCAGGGGACACAAGGTGCTCGCGAATGGGTTTAGAATTGTGAAATATTGACAAGTGGCAGTTGGTATGCAAGTGCGCATCGTCTCAATTCTAATTTTGTCCAAAACAGTGGCAGACTGGAGTGATCACTATCAAACACATCAGCAAGTGGCCTCTCCATAAAGGACTTAGGGGATACGTGTTCTTTCAACATAAGACAAGACATCGCCAATGTTAACAAGTCCGAGGTGCTGCATAATGGGCAGTTCTCTCTCACGGTTTGCTGCTATGATTGGATAGAGTGAATCAACGCAGCTGTTTTTTCGTACAGATAATTATCCCTAGGCATAAACAATCCTGTGTTAGAGTATCAGGTTGGCATTATTTTAATCCAAATCCATCCCTAATGTAAATTGTTGTCAAGGGGTGTACTAGAGGCGAAGTCAGGTGCAGGAGAGCAGAGTAATGTAAACAGGCACACTTTTATTTTCGTTCCAAAAACACGAGAGCACTACATAAATCAAACGTACTCAAAACACGGAACATAAAAAGTAAAGCACGTAATAAAACACCACAATAACATGAAACAATTACACACAAATACATGATGGGAAACAGAGGGTTAAATTCAAGTAGATTGATTGGGGAAATGAAAACCAGACGTGTATAAGACAAGACAAATGGACATTTGTCTTGTCCAGCGGCACACCGGCCTCGAGGACGACTCCGAGGACGAGGCGCAGGGCGATCCGGCCGGCGACGGTGAAACTCCCACAGTAGTTCAGGATCCAGAACATCTGCAACCGGAACCCAGCACATCTCCTCTGGCCCGTACCCCTCCCACTCCACAAGGTACTGAAGGCCCCCCACTCGAAGCCTCGAATCCAGGATGGAACGAACGATGTACGCCGGGGCCCCCTCGATGTCCAAAGGGGGCGGAGGGACCTCCCGCACCTCAGATTCCTGGAGCAGCGGACCAAGCAACCACCGGCCTGAGGAGAGACACATGGAACGATTGGTTAATACGATAATCAGAGGGAAGCTGTAATCTGTAACATACCTCGTTCACCCTCCTCAGGACTTTAAATGGCCCCACAAACCGCGACCCAGCTTTCGGCAGGGCAGGCGGAGGGCAGGTTACGGGTCGAGAGCCAGACCCGTCTCACTGCGGTGACGGAGCGCGCTGGTTTTCTGGCAACGCACGGCTCGCTGGAGATGGACACGGGCGGCCCCCATGTCTCCTCCTCGCACCTAAACCAGTCGTCCACCGCAGGAGTCTCGGTCTGACCCTGATGCCACGGTGCCAGAACCGGCTGGTACCCCAATACGCACTGAAAGGGGGAGAGGTTAATGGAGGAGTGGCGAAGCGAGTTCTGTGCCATCTCGGCCCAGGGCACGAACGCTGCCCACTCCCCTGGCCGGTCCTGGCAATAGAACCGCAGAACCTGCCCAACTCCTGGTTGACTCTCTCTACCTTCCCGTTACTCTCGGGGTGAAAACCTGAGGTAAGGCTGATCGAGACCCCCAGACGTTCCATGAACGCTCCACGTGAACTGGGACCCCGATCCGACACTATATCCTCAGGCACCCCATAGTGCCAGAAGACGTGAGTGAATAGGGCTTCCCGCAGTCTGTAGGGCCGTAGGAAGTCCGGCAGAGAGGGGAGACGACAGGACTTAGAAAAACGATCCACAACGACCAGGATCGTAGTGTTTCCCTGTGAAAGAGGAAGATCTGTTAGAAAATCCACTGACAGATGTGACCAAGGTCGTTGTGGAACGGGTAAGGGATGTAACTTAACTTTTACTTGGTACTCATCCCGGATCCGGGAGCACCCCCATCAGTAAAAAAGCTGACTAGCATAGCCTAGATAGCGCCACAAGTAAATACTAGCATCTAAATATCATGAAATCACAAGTCCAAGACACCAGATGAAAGATACACATCTTGTGAATCCAGCCATCATTTCTGATTTTTAAAATGTTTTAAGGGAAGACACAATATGTATTTCTATTAGCTAACCACGATAGCAAAAGACTCAACTTTTTTCTCTCCACCATTTTCTTACTGCATAGGTAGCGTTCACAAATTCGACCAAATAAAATATAAATAGTCACTAACCAAGAAAAAAACTTCATCAGATGACAGTCTGATAACATATTTATTGTATAGCATATGTTTTGTTCGAAAAATGTGCATATTTCAGGTATAAATCACAGTTCTACATTGCAGCTGCAATCTGAAATAGCGTCGATGCAGCCAGAATAATTACAGAGACCAACGTCAAATACCTAAATACGCATCATAAAACATTTCTGAAAAAATACACAGCGTACAGCAATGAAAGACCAACATCTTGTGAATCAAGCCAATATTTCAGATTTTTTAAGTGTTTTCAGCGAAAACACAATATAGCATTATATTAGCTTACCACAATAGCCAGAAACACAAGCAATTTACCAGCAGCAAAGGTTAGCAATCGTAACAATCCAGCAAAGATATATAATTTTCTGACTAACCTTGAATAAACTTCATCAGATGACAGTCCTGTAACATCATATTACACACATGCATATAGGTTTTGTTCGAAAATGTCATATTTAGCAGCACAAATCGTGGTTATACAATGTGATCAGTAGCAACATTTCAGGCATTCTGGCCGGCGCCATCTTGGAGAGGCACCTAATCTAATCGATAACTAATCGTAAACTTGACAAAAAAAATAAGGTGGACAGCAAATGAAAGATGCATTAGTTATTAATGCACAACCGCTGTGTTAGATTTTTAAAATTAACGTTACTAGACATACAGTGTGCGTTACAGCCAGACCAGTGCCGAATTAATGGCGGACAAATCATTTACATTTTTCCACAGAAATACGAATTATCATCATAAATAGCTCTACTTTTGGACGAGCTTCCATCAGAATCTTGGGCAAGTTGTCCTTTGTCCAAAAGAATCGTTGCTCGGTTGTAGAACGTCCTCTTCAACTTTGGAAATAGCAGCAAACATTAGCTATGTGGCGCAGACATGCCCAAATCTTCAAAACGCAATACTAAGGAAATTCGAAAATCGCAATATACATAACTATATATATATAACTCGGTTTAAAATAACTTCGTTATGAATGTTTCTAACACCTATATCGAATGAAATCAGAGCAGGATTATTCTAAGGCGATAACTTTAGCTTTTCAGAACGCCATGCTGAGGTCCTGCTTTGCGCCATGACGAACAATGAAAAGAGTGCACCCCCCATGCCATGGGCTTTGATATGGTCTCAGATCTGCCTAGAAACTCCATTCCAATTCTCATTGGTTACTGACATCCAGGGGAAGGCGCGTGCAGTTCATGTCGACCCATAGGATACATACAGAGTTTTAAACTGATCCTAGAACAGAAGTCAACATTTTCAGATTTTGCAGTACCTGTCAGGAATTTCGCTGCCAAACGAGTTCTGTTTCACTCAGAGAAATAATTCAAACGGTTTTAGAAACTAGAGAGTGTTTTCTATCCAATAGTAATAATAATATGCATATTGTACGAGCAAGAATTGAGTACGAGGCAGTTTAA
>NW_019949634.1:0-10460 GCF_002910315.2 Salvelinus sp. IW2-2015 | reverse complement strand
CCAGGAGTGGGAAATCTGAGGTTTCTAGGTTTTCAACTCATTGCCTATCAAAGATACAGTGGGATATGGTCATATTGCACTTCCTAAGGCTTCAACTAGATGACAACAGTCTTTAGAACCTTGTTTGATGCTTCTACTGTGAAGTGGGGGCGAATGAGAGGGGAATGAGTCAGAGGTCTGGCAGAGAGCACGAGCTGGCCACGCGCGTTCACGTGAAAGTTAGCTTGCATTTGCATTTGCATTTCTACAGACAAGGAATTCTCCAGTTGGAACATTATTGAAGATTTATGATAAAAACATCGTAAAGATTGATCCTATACATTGTTTGACATGTTTCTACGGACTGTAACGGAACTTTTTGACTTTTCGTCTGCTCGCGCGTCATGAATTTGGATTTGTGAATTTGGAGGCACGAACAAAAAGGAGGTATTTGGACATAAATGATTAAATTATCGAACAAATCAAACATTTATTGTGGAACTGGGATTCCTGGAAGTGCATTCTGATGAAGATCATCAAAGGTAAGTGAATATTTATAATGCTCTTTCTGACTTCTGTTGACTACACAACATGGCGGATATCTGTTTGGTTTGTTTGGTCTCTGAGCGCTGTACTCAGATTATTGCATGGTGTGCTTTTTCGGAAAAAGCTTTTTTGAAATCTGACACAGCGGTTGCATTAAGGAGAAGTTTATATAAAGTTCATGTATGACCTTGTATTTTCGCATCACCATTAATGATAGTTGGATTTTTTCTCAGGTTTTTGCCTGCCATATGAGTTCTGTTATACTCACAGACATAATTCAAACTGTTTTAGAAACTTCAGAGTGTTTTCTATCCAAATCTACTCATAATAATATACTAATAATATCTTAGCTTCTGGGACTGAGTAGCAGGCAGTTTACTCTGGGCACCTCTGGGCACCTTATTCATCCAAGCTACTCAATACTGCCCCCAGCCATAAGAAGTTAACCTCTTGACGCACCCATCCCGTTAGCGGGATCATTTTCGTGAACATCCGCTGAATTGCAAAGCGCGAAATTCAAATTAAATGACCAACAATATTTAATCTTCATGAAATCACAAGTGCAATATACCAAAACACAGCATAGCTTGTTGTTAATCCACCTGTCGTGTCAGATTTCAAAAAAGCTTTACAGCGAAAGCAAACCAAGCGTTTATGTGAGGACAACTCTCAGCAGACCAAACATTACAAACAGCTTGTAGCAAAGTAGATTGGTCACGAAAGTCAGCAAAGCAATAAAATGAATTGCTTACCTTTGATGATCTTCGGATGTTTGCACTCACAAGACTCCCCGTTACACAATACATGTTCAATTGGTTCGATAAAGAATATTTTTATATCCAAAAACCTCCATTTGGTTGGCGCGTTTTGTTCAGTAATCCACAGGCTTGTGCAGGTCACAACAGGCTGACGAAAATTCCAAATAGTATGCGTAAAGTTCTTAGAAACATGTCAAACGATGTTTATAATCAATCCTCAGGTTGTTTTTACAATAAATAATCGATAATATTTCAACCGGATGGTAGCCTTTTCAATACAAGAGAGAAAGAAAAAGTGTCACTTACGGCGCGAGCGCATGCAAAATTCTGAGGACAACTGCCTATCCACTGACGCGATGTGATCATTCTCGCTCATTTTTCAGAATAAAAGGATGAAACTATGTCTAAAGACTGTTCACCTTGAGGAAGCCAAAGGAAAAGGAATCTGGTTGATACCCCTTTAAATGGAGTATAGGCTTGCGATGGAACAGAGAGGTTTCAAAATAACAGCATTTCCTGGTTGGATTTTCCTCAGGTTTTCGCCTGCCATATCAGTTCTGTTATACTCACAGACAATATTTTGACAGTTTTGGAAACTTTAGAGTGTTTTCTATCCTAATCTGTAAATTATATGCATATTCTAGCTTGTGGGCCTGAGAAATAGGCAGTTTAATATGGGTACGTCTTTTATCAAAATATCAAAATAATGCCCCTGTGCGGCAGGAAGTTAAGAGAAATCGTACAATGCACAATTGGTGATGTTCAAAAAAAATTGCTGTACATTGAAAATGGACAGTACATTTACAATAAGATTCAACAGTGAAAAAACATCACCAAATGGACATGATGAAATCAACACAACGAGCGATGGAGAGGAACCACTATCACTGCCCGGCCATCCCAAGTTCATTGGGCCAGTCAATTTTGCATTTCTGCAGTATTTTTGAGCATGTCAAATTCGTGATGCTAAATGCCCATTGAAACATATTGCAAATGGACAGTACATTTGCGATAAGATTCAACAGTGAAAAAACATCACCAAATGTACACGATGAAATCAACACAACGAGTGATGGAGAGGAACCACTATCCCTGCCCGGCCATCCCGAGTTCAAGTGGAGGGAGCACCCCCCACCTGTGCCCATCCAATAGGTGCGCCCTTGGTCATTTTGGACGTTTTTCAAAAAATCATTAAAAAACAAGAGAGTCCCACTTCTCCCTCATCATACATGACAAATAGACCATCTAGGTTGATTAGTGGCTTAACATAGTGCTATATATCATTTTGGCAGTATAAATGCCATTTGGACATGGTTCACTGACTTTTGGGTTTGGAAACCGACTTCCTATGATTATATATGGCAAATGGACATAACATCCTGATTTGGCACTTTCAATACTTTCACATTGCATTTGGACATTTCTTGTGGCATTTGGCAACAAAAAAAATAGACTTTTGACTTCGACTTTTGACTTCCTATGAAATGATATTGCAAATGGACAAAACATATGCATATGGACAAAAGTGTGTTCATACAGATCTTATACATGTATAATTGACAAAACAATCGAAATAATTTTGAAAAACGGTCCAGAAAGCACTTTTTTAAGGGGGTGATACGTTTTCAAAATTTGACCCTTGGGTCTTGACTTGATGTGCATTTGCAATATGATTGTAATTTTTAATTTAAATTTTTATGATTTTTGACTTCAACTTTTGACTTCCTATGAAATCATATTGCAAATGGACAAAACATATGCCTTATGGACAAGTAAAAAAAAAAAAAATATGACAATAAAATATGACAAAAGTATGTTCATACAGATCTTATACATGTATAATTGACAAAACAATCAAAAGAATTTCGAAAAACGATCCAGAAAGCACTTTTTTAAAGGTGATGATATAAGTTTTAGATTTTTTTTTCAAATTTTCAAAATTTTACTCTTGGGTCTTGTCTTGTGTTACATTTGCAATAAGAAAATGTATGGTGGAGCGCGCTCGCCATCTATTGGATTTTTGCAGTGTTACACTTGGCATTTGCCATATGGCATTTGCAATATGTTTTGAATGAAACAGCGTCCAAATGAGTGGTATTGTACATCGTGTACCGTATGTTTTGTACGGTGCCAATAAGATCCCATTAATTTTTGTCCATTTCATGGGGGTCTTCCCTTACTAATAAACTTGCTCACTGAATCAGCGAATACATCAATGTTGTTGTTCGACGCTATCCGGAACATGACCCAGTCCACGGGATCGAAGCAATCTTGAAGCGTGGAATCAGATTGGTCTTGCCTAGCGTTGAACAGACCTGAGCACGGTTGTTCCCTGTTTTAGTTTCTGTCTATAGGCTGGGTGCAACAAAAAGGAGTCATGGTCAGATTTGCCGAAAGGAGGGCGAGGGATGGCTTTATATGCGTCGCGGAAGTTAGAGTAACAATGATCCAGAATTTTCCCAGCCCGTGTCGCGCATTCGATATGCTGATAAAATTTAGGGAGCCTTGTTTTCAGATTAGCCTTGTTAAAATCCCCAGCTACAATACATGCAGCCTCAGGATTTTTGGGCAGCAGGATAGCCTAGTGGTTAGAGCGTTGGACTAGTAACCGGAAGGTTGCAAGTTCAAATCCCTGAGCTGACAAGGTAAAAAATCTGTTCTTCTATCCCTGAACAGCCCCTGTTCCTAGGCTGTCATTGAAAATAAGAATTTGGTCTGACTTTGTTAAATAAAATATGTGGTTTCCAGTGTACATAGAATAATATGAAGTTATTTCAGGGCTGTTGATGTCTGCTTGGGGGGGATGATTATAATCAAAGAGAATTCTCTTGTTAGATAATGCGGTCAGCATTTGATTGTAAGGAATTCTAGGTCAGGTGAACAAAAATACTTTAGTTCCTGTAATATGTTATGATCACACCATGACTCGTTATTCATAAGGCATACACCCCCGCCTTTCTTCTTACCAGAGAGATGTTTGTTTCTGTCGGCGCGATGCGTGAAGAAACCATGTGGCTGTACCGACTCTGATGTATCCCGAGTGAGCCGTGTTTCCGTGAAACAGAATGTTACAATCTCTGTCTCTCTGGAAGGCAACCCTTGCTTTGATTTCGTCTACCTTGTTGTCAAGAGACTGGACGTTGGCTAGTAGTATACTCGAGAGCGGTGAGCGGCGTGCCTGTCTACTGAGCCTGACCAGAAGACCGCTCCGTCTGCCCCTTCTGCGGCACAATTGCTTTGGGTCGCCTGCTGGGATCCGATCCATTGTCCTGAGTGGTGGATCTAACAGAGGATCCGCTTCAGAAAAGTTGTATTCCTGTCGTAATGTTGGTAAGTTGATGTTGCTCTTATTTCCAATAGTTCCTCCCGGCTGTATGTAATAAGACATAATATTTCCCGTGGTAACAGTGTAAGTAATATTACATAAAAACAAAATACTGCATAGTTTCCTAAGAACGCGAAGCGAGGCGACCATCTCTGTCGGCGCCGGAAGTACATGATCCACATGTGTTTACCAGACACACATAGTCCACACCATATGTGTTTGGACAGTGAAGCTTACAGTTTTAAGTTCGGTGCTATGCTCCAGCATTTTGGATTGGCGATAGAATGTTTCATATTAGGCATCAGTACAGAATGTCACCTTTTATTTGAGGTTAACGATGCGAGGTAACTATGTTTTGTTGCGGCCTCTGTAACTCTCTCACTCATTATTATTCATGATTCATTCATGATCTTTCTCAATCATGGCAGTCACAAGCTTGATGTAGTCATTGTGTTGGGACAAATTAATATATTTTCATTCAAAGAATTTGGGATCTAATTCTAAACTTTGACTACTTTAATACACTAAGTTAATTGGTTAAAATACTTAGGACTTCTTCAAATAGGGGGACTAGATACATAAAGTGCTTTATTTTTCTAAACGGTAAAACAGATATTTATGAAAATATCCTCAAATAAAAGGTGACATTATATACTCTCACCTCATATGAAACATTTGATTTCAAATCCAAAATGTTGGAGTATAGAGCCACATTTAAAATGCTAGCTTCACTGTCAAAATAGATATGGTGTGGACTGTATACTCAATACAATCTAAATCTGATACCTCACTGTCTGTCTTTTGACTGATTCTGCTTTTTAAACTGGTCTGGTCAGTCTACTCAAATATTTGAACTATAAATTTTTCTCTCTACAATTAATAGATAATTAATAATTAATTTGTAATTTATAATAATGATACATTCATTAATTTATGAATATATATGGCAGGTTTCAGGACACTGATGTATCTGAACTGAATATGTGGAAAATATACTGCCACTATTTCACCATCAAAGAATAGCATTGTGATTTTAATTGTGATTGACTCTTGGCAGCTGTCAGGCTGTGGAGTTCACAGAGGAAGGCTGGCTTTCTCTGGTCCTCAGTCTGATCAAACCCCTCACACCTGAGGGAGCTGGACCTGAGCTACAATCACCCAGGAGAACCAGGAGTCAGCACTGCTCTCTCGCTGACTGGAAGATCCACACTGCAGACTGGAGGAATCAAGTATGTAGAGGTGTTATGTCCATTTCATATCACGACATGTTTGACTTATCACATCTCGTACCACCCCTTGGACAAATGTTGTGTGGTGTCCTGTGTGTCCAGTGTGTGTCCTGTGTGTGGTGTGTTGTGTGTGTCATGTGTGTGTGTCTGTGTGTGTCGTGTGTCCTATTGTGTGTGGTGTGTGTCGTGTGTGTGTGTCTGTGTGTGTGTCCTTTGTGTGTGTGAGTGTCATGTGTGTGGTGTGTTCTTGTGTGTGTGTCCTCTGTGTTCCATGGTGTCCTGTGTGTGTTGCCCGTTAGTGATCTGTGGTCCTGTGGTTGGTTCGGTGTCTTCGTGTGATGTCGTGTGTCTCGTGTGTGTGTCCGGTGTGCTTGTGTGTGCCGTGTGTGTCTGTGTTGTCTGCATGTGTGTGTCCTGTTGTCCTGTGTTGGCTTCCTGTGTGTGTGTGTGTGTCCTGTCTGTCTGTGTGTGTGTGTTGTCCCTGCGTGTGTGTTTTGCCTGTGTGTGTGTGTCGTGTTGGTGCCTTGTGTCTGTGCATTGGTGTGTCTAGTGTCTAGTGTGTCTGTGTGTTTTGGTGGTGTTGTGTGTGTGGTGCCGTGTGTGTGTTCCTGTGTGTGTGTCCTTTGTGTGCTCGTCTTGTGGTTGGTCCCTTTGGGAGTTAGTTCGTGTTCCCTCAAGACTGTCTGTTCCTTCCTGCTTTTACCGCTACAGTGTGTGACACAGTGTGGAGAGGAACCCAATGACAACTGGGTTAGAAAATCGTGATGTTGACTTGCTGTTGAAGAATATACTAAGAATAAGTCTTAATTCAAGTTAACCTTTAACTAACAGCCCATCCGTATTCCGGGAGCATCTCATCATAAAAGCTGACTAGTAGCTACGCATAGCCCCAAGAAATTTAATAGCCATAAAATATATGATCAACAAGTCCAATACAGCAAATAAAGATAAACATCTTAGTGAATCCAGCCATCGTTTTCCGATTTTTAAAGTTTTTACAGCCGAAAACACATATGTATTTTCTATTAGCTAACACAATAGCCAAAGACTCAACCGCAATACTTCACCATGTTTTCTACCGCATAGGGTAGCTATCCACCAAAACGTACCAAATTAGAATAAGTAGATCACTAAACCAAGAAACAACTTCATCAGCATGACAGTCTATAAAACATGTTATACAAGTACATGATGTTTGTTCGAAAAATGTGCAATATTGAGGTATAAATCATAGTGTTACATTGCAGCTACCATCAAAAAATTTCAACCAACAGCAGCCAGATAGGTAATCATTTGTAGAGCATTATGGAAGCAAAGTATATCTAATATATCAATCAAAACATTTATCAAATACATGGTGACAGCAAATGAAAAGATAAACATCTTGTGCAATCACCAATATTTCAGGATTTTTAAGTGTTTTACAGCAAAACACATATACGCATGTATATTAGCTACACAATAGCCAATCACACAACGCGATTTATTCACCGCATAGAAGCAGTCGAAAAAACCAGCAAAAGATATTAAAATTAATCACCCTTGACCAACCTCATCAGATTGAACAGTCTTCATAACATCAGGTTTATACAAATACACTTAGATGTTTGTTCGAAAATTGTCATATTTAGAGCTGCAAAACCGTGGTTATACATTCGTGAATATTTAGCATCGATTCACAAACAGTCCGAGCTATTTTTGACCACTCACCTAAATTCGTCACTAAAGAACTCATCATAAACTTTACATAAAAACTACTTGTTGCATGGCAAATTAAAGATCACTGGATCTTTATACTCTTGGAACTTACAGGGGGTGCTGTTCCGCATTAGAATATTTTGGGTTCCAATTAAACTGCCCCCTCGTGCTAAATTCTTGATCTACTCAAATGCATTATTATGTTATTATGGATAGAAAACACCTCTATTTCTATAGAAGTTGGATTTTGGTCTTTCTGATGTGTACAGAACAATTTTTACAGCACTTTTTCATGACATGGGTTCTCAATTTCAGACAATTTTTACCTCTGATCTGAGTCCTGTTTTTAAGGCGACAGTGAATGCTATGAAGAAACCGACATCCTAGTCTTCCTCTGGGATGTCTGTATCGCATCACGTTTTTATGAAATCGATGACATTCACAGCCATTATAAAAGTACCAAATGGTATAGGGACGCCCTTTCTCGTGTGCCCTGAGCGTGAAGGCCATCGGACTTGCCTCGTTCAAAAATCGTGTTCTAACCAGCAATATTTCTCGTCACTGTTTCAGTCGTTATAGGTTGTTAAAAACATCATAATGTAAGTTAATTTGAACCGTTTTAAGCAATTTTTATAATGCCGTTTAGTGCGATTTGAGTGAATTTGTTGTGCACCTGAAACTTTGACAGTTTTGGGTGTCGGCGTTGGGTGGTTCGGACATTTCGAAAGGACAGAAGGACAAATTCTATCGACCAACAGACGTTTATAACATAGAAAGGATACATGCCCAAGAATCTGATGAAAAGAAACAAGCTCAGAAAAATAAAAAGTAGCAATATTTATATGATAAATCGTGTTTCTGTCGAAATATTTAAACGCATATTTCGCCATTTTGTTTGGTATAGCTTCCTTGGCGAACCCTGTTTGAAAAGTAGGATTAATTTTAAAATGTAATCAGCGGTTGCTATACAGAACTAATTGGCTTTCGATTCCTGGTCAACCCTGTTTTTTTAGTCAATATATATTAGCTTTCAATTAAAAAAAACTTAGAAATCACTCTGATACGATGGACGTCAGACATATTGAGGCTTGATTTCTAGTATTTTATTGTGTAACCCGGTTTTGTATGGCTAAATATGCCACCTCTTTCGAACAAACTGTTATGTATATTGTAAAGATGATGTTACAGAGATGTCATCGAAGGAATTCCTGAAGAAGGTTAGTGAAAAAAAGTTATATATATTTGGCGGTGATTACGTTAAGCGCTCTTGGGCTGGAATCGATGCTCTGGTAACTTTTGACATGTGTGTATGCTAATTATCGATTTATTGTGTTCTTCGCTGAAAAAAAACGCCTAGACAAACTCTGAAATATGGTCTGAAATCACAAAAACTTGGGTCTTTCCTTGCTATGCCTTTTTGTCTATTTTTATGAAATGTTTTAATGATGAGTAAATTTGGTCATTACACGTTGCTCTATCTAGTAATTTAGTCGATTTTGTTTTGGATGGTCGGTGCAATTGTAAACTGTGATTCGTACTGAAATACTGCACTTTTTTTCTAAAAAAACGTATCCATATACCATGAATTATGTTATCAGACTGTCATCTGAAGAGGTTTTTTCTTGGTTAGTGCTATCCGAATATCTTAGTTGACCAAATTTGATAGCACCTGAAGGAGTAAGAAACTGATGGTAGTAAATAGTTGTGTATTTTGCTACGTGTTTATAGCAGATTAGATTTACATATTTTGTCTCCCCTGTAAAACCTTTTAAAAATCTGAAATTGTGGCTTTATTCAAAAACCAAATAGATCTGTTATCTTTCATCTGTGTCTTGGAACTGTGATTTAATAATTTTAGATGCTACTATACTACTTGTGAATGCTCATGCTAGCTAATGCATATCAGTGTTGTTGGGGGGATGGGGGGTGCTCCGGACCCGGGGTAGAGCTCGTTAGAGGTTAAAACTTCTTGTCAATAGGAGGGCGCTGATTTTCACTTTGGAAAAAATCGTGCCGAATTAAAAACTGCCTCGGATTCTAGATCGTACAATATGCATATTATTATTACTATTGCGGGATAGAAAAACAGTCTCAGTTTCTAAAACTGTTTGAATTATATCTGTGAGTAAAACAGAACTATTTGCAGTCACTTCCATACAGAAGATGAAAAATCTGAAAACGAGTCTCTGTTCCAGGGGCCTGCCTATCAATTGCCATAATTTTATCGATATGGCATGCACTCATACGCTTCCAGCTGGATGTCAAACAGGCGAGTGGAAGGATGGAATGGGTGTCTAGCTTGATCTGAGGCCGAACAAAAAGAGCTTTGGAGTGGACAGGTCTGAAATTCTTTGTCTCTCTGGCGCGCGAAGTAGCTCAACATTGGCTTCTGAAAAAGCGTTCGGTATACACGGCGGATATCTCCGGCTCTATTTTATTTGATACATGTGATAATAACATCATAAAGTAGTTTTTTTTCAACCGACGTTGATCAGTTTATTCAACGTTATTGGGACTTTTGAATTTTTCGTTCTTGCGTCAAAGAGATGGGCAATGTTCGCGCACATGGCTAGCTAAGGTTGTAATTTCGACAGGAGAAAAGGACATTTCTAAAACCAAACAACGATTATTCTGGACCTAGGACTCCTTGTACACAGATTCTGATGAAAGTCAAAAAAGTAAGAAAATTTATGAGACTGTTATTTCTTTATTATCTTGGAAAATGTTGATTCCTATTCGTCGCGTTTTTGGCGGGCCCTGTCTCGCAATAACGCAAGCGTGTTTTTATCGGTAACGTTATTTTTTAAATCTAACCGCGTTGCATTAAGTCAAAGTCAAAGACCACCAATCATTGCTTACTTGGTCACTATTAATATCAGCTGTGTTCTACAGAAGCAGAAATCAGGACATCCAAAGTTTACAAAG
>NW_019949633.1:0-10460 GCF_002910315.2 Salvelinus sp. IW2-2015 | reverse complement strand
GCAGAGATATGGTGAGGTCTCTCAGTATGGTGAATAATATGGTATGGTGATCATATGGTATGGTGAATAATATGTTGGTATAATTATGGTACTGCGTGATAATATGGTATGGTGAGGTCTCTCAGTACTGGTGATAATATGGTATGCGTGATAATATGGTATGTGAGGTCTCTCAGTAATGGTGATACCATGATGGGTATGGTGCATTAATATGGTATGGTGAGGTCTCTGCCAGTACTCGGTGATAATATCCGGTATGGTGATATATGGTATGGTGAGGTTCTCAGTATGCCTGTGATAATAATGGTTGGTGATATATCATGTATAGTGAGGATCTCTCAGTATGGTGATTAATATGGTATGGTGAGGTCTCTCAGCTATGGTGGTAATCCTGTATGGTGATACTATTGGTATGTGATAATTATGGTATAGTGAGTCCTCAGTATGGTGGTAATATGGTATGGTGATACTATGTATGGTGATAATGATGGTACTATCGGTGAGGTTCCCTCAGTATGGTGGTCAATATGGTATGGTGATAATATGGTATGGTCGCGGTCCCTACAGTATGGTGATAATTGGTATGGTGCAGGTTCTCAGTATGGTGATAATATGAGTATGGTGAGGTCCTCAGTATGGTGATATATGTAATGGGTGAGGTTCTCTCGAGTATGATGTGATAATCATGCGTTATAGTCGAGGTCCTCAGTATGGTGATAATCTGGTATGTGATAATATGGTATAGTCGAAGGTCCCTCAGTATGGTGATATATTGGTATGGTATAATATGGTATGGTCGCTCCTCAGTATGGTGATAATATCGGATATGGCTGAGGTCTTCTCAGTATGGTTTGATAATATGGGTATGGTGATAATATGGTATGGAGTGATGGTGAGGGTCCCCCTCAGTACTGGTGGTAATATGGTATGGTGAGGTCTCTCAGTTGGTGGTAAATAATTGGTAGGTGAATAATATGGGATGGTGATATATGGATAGTGAGGTCCCAGCCTAGTTGTTGGTTAATATGGTATGGTGATAATTATGGTATGGGTGAGGGTCCCTCAGTATGGTGATAATATTGGTATGGTTTGAGGATCTCTCAGATGGTGCATAATATGGTATGCGTGAGTTCCATCAGTATGGTGATAATTATGGTATGGTGATAATATGGTATGGTGATAATATGGTATAGTGAGGTCCCCATCATGGATATATGGTTGAATAATATGGTATGTCTGAGGTCTCAGTAGGATATATGGTATGGTGGAGTCCTCAGATATGCGATAATAGGTTAGGTGATCAAATGGTAATGGTGTAAATATGGTATGGTGGATATATATGGGTATGGTTTGATATTATGTATGGTGATAATATGGTTGGAAATATGGTATGGTGTAAACTGGTATAGTGAGGTCTCACTCAGTATGGTGGATAATATGGATAATGGTGAGGTCTCTCGTATGGTATAATATGGTATGTGATAATATGGTATGGTGATAATTATGGTATGGTGAAGGTCCTCTCAGTATGGTGATAATCATGTAGTCTGGTGATAATATGGTATGGTGATAATATGGTATGGTGAGGTCTCTTCAGTATGGTGAAAATGTGTATGGTGATTCATGGTATGGTTGAGGTCTCTCAGTATGGTGATCAATATGGTATGGGTGATAATTATGGGTATAGTGACGCTCTCAGGTATGGTGATAATATGGTATGGTGAGGTCTCTCAGTAGGTGGTAATTGGTAATGGTGATAATATGGTATGGTGATAATTATGGTATAGGTGAGGTACCCTCAGTATGGTGGTAATATGGTATGGGATACTATGGTATGGTGATAATATGGTAGAGTCCCTCGTATGGTGTAAATATGTTGTGGATACATGGTATTGGTGTAGGTCTCAGTATGGTGATAATATGTAATGGTGAAGGGGTCTCTCAGTATGGTGATAATATGGTATAGAGTGGTGAGCTTCTTCTCCGTATGGTATATATGGTATGTGAGGTCCCTCAGTATGGATAAAGTGAATAGGTATACGGTAATCGGTGGTGTATTCTGCAGAGCGATAATAGGATATATAGTAGGGTTCCCCTCAGTATGGTGATATATGTATGGTGATAATATGGTATGGGGTCTCTCAGTATGGGTGAAATAGGTATGGTGGAGGTCTCTCAGTATGGTGATAAATATGGTTATAGTGAGGTCCCTCAGTTGGTGGTATATGTATGGTGAGGTCTCTCCAGTATGGTGGTAATTATGGTATGGTGTGTAATAGTGGTATGGTGAATAATATGGTATATGAGGTCCCTCAGTATGGGTGGTAATATGGTATCGGTAGAATAGGATGGGATATGGTATGGTGGATAATATTGGTTATGGGGGTCCAATCATGGTATGTGATTCTAGTATGATGATGTATGGTGCCGGTCTCTCAGTATGGTGATTAATATGGTAGTGGTGATAATATTGGTATGTGTAATATGGTATGGTGATAATATGTATGGTGATAATATGGTATTGGTGATAATATGGTATGGTGAGGTTCTCAGTATGGTGATAATATGGTATGGTGATAATATGTTGGTGAGGTCTCTAGTATGTGAAATATGGTATGTGATAATATGGTAAATGGTGAGTCTCTCAGTATGGTGATAGTATATGGTATGTGATAATATGGTATGGTGAGGTCTCTCAGTATGGTGATAGATTGTATGGTGATAATATGGTTATAGTGGAGGTTCTTAGTATGGTGATAATATGGATAATGTGAAGTCTCTCAGGTATGGTGGTAAATATGGTCTGTTGATAATATGGTATGGTGTATATATGGTATCAGTGAGGTCCCTCAGTATGTGTAATATGGTATGGTGATGCTATGGCTATTAGGTGTAATATGGTATAGTTGAGGTCCCTCACGTAATGGTTAATATGGTTATTGTGATAAATGGGTATGGTGAAGGTCCCTCAGTATGGGATAATATGGTATGGTGAGGGCTCTCAGTATGTGTGATAATTATGGTAATGAGTGGCGGTCTCTCAAGTATGGTGATAATATGGTAAATGAGTCCCTCATATGGAGTAATATGGTATGGTGATAATATGGTATAGTAGGTCCCTCAGCTATGGGATAATATGGTAGGTGCATAATATGGTATGGTCCTCCTCATATGGTGATAATATGGTATGGTGAGGTCTCCTCAGTTGGCTATAATATTGGTACTCGGTGATATATGGATAGTGAGGTCCCTCAGTATTGTGGTAATATTGGTATGGTGCGGTCTCCAGTATGGTGGTAATATGGTATGGTGATAAATGGTTTATCGGTGATAATATGGTATAGTGAGCGTCCGCCATCGTATGTGTAATATGGTTATGGGTGATAATATGTATGGTGAGGACTCAGTATGGTGATAATATGTTTGAGTGACGGTCTCCAGTTATGGTGATAAATCGGTATGTGAGTCCATCAGTATGGTGATAATATGGTAGGGGTGATAATATGGTATGTGATAATATGGGTATAGTGAGGGTCCCTGCAGTATGGTGATAAATATGGTATTGGTTGTTTTTTTTATGAATATGGTTAGGTGAGTCTCTCATGTATGGTGATAATATGGTAAATGGTGATAATATGGTATAGGTGGTAATATGGTATGGTGGTAATATGGTATGGTATAATATGGTATGGTGATAATATGACGTATGGTGATAATATGGTATGGTGGTAAATGTATAGTGAGGTCTCTCAGTAGGTGATAATATGGTATGGTGAGGTCTCTTCAGATATGGTGATAATATGGTATGGTGAGTAATATTGGCTTGGTGATAAATGGTATGGTTGAGGTCTCTCAGTATGGTGATAATTATCGGTATGGGTGATAACTATGGTATGGTGATAATATGTATGGTGCAGGTCTCTCAGTATGGTGATAATATGGTATGTGAATATATGTATAGTGAGGTCTCTCAGTATGGTGAAATATGGTATGGTGAGCGTCTCTTCAGTATGGTGGTAATTATGGTATGGTGATAATTGGTATGGTGATAATATGGTATAGTGAGGTCCCTCAGTATGGTGGTTAATATGGTATGGTTGATACCTATGGTATGGTGATAATTGGTATAGTAGGTCCCTCTAGTAATGCGTGTAATATATGGTATGGTGATAATTGGGTATGGTGAGGTCCCTCAGTATGGTAAATATGGTCATGGTGAGGTCTCTCAGTATGGTGATAATATGGATGGTGACGGTCCCTCAGTATGGTGATAATATCGGTATGGGGAGGGTCTCTCAGTTGGTGATAATATGGGTATGGTGAATATATGGGTATAGTGAGGTCCCTCAGTATGGTGTGAACTATGTATGGTGATACATATGTATGGTCTCTCAGTATGGTGATATAGGTATGGTGAGGTCTCCTCTCAGTAATGTAATATGGTATGGTGAGGTCCCTCAGTATGGTCGGTAATATGGGTATGGTGAGGTCTCGTCAGTATGTGGTAATATGGTATGGTGATAATATGGTATGGTGATAATATGGTATAGTGGTCCCTCAGTATGGTGGTAATATGGTATGGTGTAATATGTATGATGAGTCCTCAGTATGTGTGATATTGGGATATATGGTTAGTAGTGAGTATTGGTTTGTGATGGTCCATAACACTGTCTGGTTGGGCCTCAATTGATAATGGTAAATGGTGAATAATTAGGTGGGTGGATAATATGGTACTGTTGAGGTCCCTTCAGTAACTGGGTGCATTGTATGGACTATGTGTTAAAGTCTAATAGGTATGGGAGGTCTCTCAGTATGGTGAGTAATATGCGTATGGGATAATATAGTATGGTGGAGGTCCTCAGTATTGGTGAATATGGTATAGGTGATAATATGGTAGGTGGAGGTCCCTCAGTATGGTGATAATATGGTATGGTGAGGTCCGCCTCAGTATGTGAAAGGTGATAATATGGTATGGTGATGACATATGATATTGAGTCATGTGTTAATATGATAGGAATGAGGTCCCTCATATGTGTGAGTAATATTGTTGTGTGATTTGTGGGTTCCCTCAGTATGGTGATATATGGTAATGGGTTGATAATGATGGGTCGTATGGTGATAATATGGTATGGTGATAATATGGTATGGTGATAATATGGTATGGTGAGGTCCATCAGTATGGTGATAATATGGTATGGTGATAATATGGTATGGTGATAATATGGTATAGTGAGGTCCCTCAGTATGGTGATAATATGGTATGGTGATAATATGGTATGGTGATAATATGGTATGGTGAGGTCCCTCAGTATGGTATTAGCTCCAAGCCCCAGAAAGAAGCTGGTTAAACAACACATGATGACATTAACAGGCCTACACGCTACCGTCTCTGAGTGAGTGAGAGGGTAAGAAAGGGAGAAAGTGTGTGTGTGTGTGTGTCTGAGTGAGAGTTTGTGTGAGTCAGCCTCCCACTCCTTTGCCACAGCAGGACCAACCTTCCTTGGTGCCCACGGTGTTGAAGTACCCGGCAGAGAACCCCCCAGTGAAGGCTCCATGGAACCTCTGGTAGCGTCCCTTCTCATCCTTCACGGTCTGCTGGTGCAGCGGGATAGGCTTCCTCAGAGGTTCATCTACACACGTTGGTCCAAAACATCAGCAGACATGATATTGTCGAGTAATACTTTCTAATTTGTAAGTCACTCTGGATAAGAGCGTCTGCTAAATGACTTAAATGTAAATGTAAATGTACTAGGAAAGTAGCTGGTTAGGAAATACCCCCCTTTTTTTAGGAAGCACTAGACAAAGAAGTGACATCAAAACTACAACACAATATCTTACTACATCTCTGGTTTCTGTAGACCAGAACCAGGTCGATCAGAAAGAGAAATGATTGCCCAAATAGGGTCGACGAACTACCTGTTTGCTTAGTGGCATTTTTCCCATGTCAGAAGGTATATCCATAATCATTACATGGTTCTTACAACAACAACAAAAATCGGGCATCATTTACATTACCGAGAAGTTTACAATAAAGTATTAAATTCAGTTTTCAGATGCCACCCTACACGGATGTCAATGATGTGTTCTGGCCAGAGACAGAAGTGGAAGCGACGAGGTGGCGTCCAGAGCCAACAATCTGCAGCCSAATGCTTCTCTGATWGGTTCTGGCTCCAGCAGCCATGTGCTGCCCCGAGTGAACAGGGAGTACAGGAGGGTACTAGCTAGTTAGCTTTGTGTGTACTAGCTAGCTGCACAAGCAACAGGGGTTAACATAACACGCTCTACCAGAGCTAGCGAGCCGACGGATACTCGCCTTGCACACTGATGCCCTGGACCAGAGCTAGCGAGCCGACGGATACTCACCTAGCACACTAATGCCCTGGACCAGAGCCAACGAGCCGACGGATACTCGCCTAGCACACGGATGCTAGTGGATCTGTTGAGGGCGGTACGGGAATTGGATGGGGTCCAGGGTGCTAGGAACGCATTTCATGGCTACAGAAGTGAGTGCTACGGAGCGATAGTCATTTAGACAGGTCACCGTGGTGTTTTGGGCACAGGGACTATGGTGGAACATGTTGGTATTACAAACTGGGTCAGGAAAGAGGTTGAAAATGAACATTACGGAGAGAGAGATCACACAGTCGTCCGGGGTTGCAATTAAAAACTGAATTAAAGACTATATTGTGCACTGCTCGTTAATGTAAACGATGCCCAAATAATAGTTACAGTCTAACGTTACCGATTATAGATATACTGTACCTTCCGACGTGGGTAAAGTGTCGATAAACAGCAGGTACAGACATGTCAACGTGGCAAGGGATTAGAGCTCGTCTAATGAATGAATGATTAAGGTCTTAGTTTGAGACGGGGTGTTACTGATATGATATCTGTACTAACAAGTTATCAACTGTAAACATGACAACGAACGAACCCTGTCTGTTGGGCTAAACGAGAGTGTTAGCATGGCTAACTTTAGTTAGCTAACAGAGACATGGAGGCGTTAACAGCAACTCGTAAACACCACGTTGATCAATCTTTCCCTCACAATAACTATTAAATGTCTGTATTAATGTCAAATACAAAGTAAAACGAACGTTACCTTCTTCTAGCGGTTCTAATGGGGTTCCAAAAGTAACAAAATCTCCGTCGCTATCACTGTCGGACGCCATGTTTACTATAACTACGGAGCCTCGTTCCGTTCAAAATCACGCGCATGCGCAATCAAATTGCGAACAGTTTATTCAAACGTTAACTGAGTTTTACTCACTGGTCCACTCCCTATTGAATTTGGTAATAAATTAACTGAAATGTCCTGGAACTAATGCATTAATCGGTAGAAGAGTTGTTTTGTTCGATTATATTCAAGCTATGATCCTGTAATTACAATGAAATCAGCATTCAGTTACATTTGTAGGTTTCCTAAGTTTGAGTGACATCTTGTGGTAACATTGCAAGCAGTGTGTGTGTATTTTATTTATTTATTTATTTTACCGTTATTTTACCAGGTAAGTTGACTGAGAACACGTTCTCATTTGCAGCAACGACCTGGGGAATAGTTACAGGGGAGAGGAGGGGGATGAATGAGCCAATTATAAACTGGGGATTATTAGGTGACCATGATGGTTTGAGGACCAGATTGGGAATTTAGCCAGGACACCGGGGTTAACACCCCTACTCTTACGATAAGTGCCATGGGATCTTTAATGACCTCAGAGAGTCAGGACACCGTTAAGTACCCATCCGAAAGACGGCACCCTACACAGGGCAGTGTCCCCAATCACTGCCCTGGGCATTGGGATATTTTTTCAGACCAGAGGAAAGAGTGCCTCCTACTGGCTCTCCATGTGTGAGAGAGAGAGCGCTGGCGTGTGTGTATGAAAGAAAAGCCAGAGAGCCAGAGCTAGTGTGTGTGTGTGTGTGGGTTTGTGTGTGTTTGTAGTGTGTGTTGTAGTGTGTGTGAGCTGGCATGTGTGTAGTGTGTATGAAAGAAAGGCCAAAGAGCCAGAGTTAGTGTGTGTGTGTGTGCGTGTGTGTGTGTGTGTAGTGTGTGTGAGCTGGCATGTGTGTAGTGTGTATGAAAGAAAGGCCAAAGAGCCAGAGTTAGTGTGTGTGTGTGTGTGTGTGTGTGTGTGTGTGTGTGTGTGTTGTGTGTGTGTGTGTGTGTGTGTGTGTTGTGTGTGTGTGTGTGTGTGTGTGTGTGTGTAGTGTGTGTGTAGTGTGTGTGAGCTGGCATGTGTGTAGTGTGTATGAAAGAAAGCCAGAGAGTCAGTGTGTGGGTGGATACGCTGCTACCATCTCATGGAATTAAATTAATGGTTTAATTCCTCCAGCATGCTGAAGAGCAAAGCAGCGACTATCAAATGTCCAGCCAGAGAGCACAATCCTCTGTCATTTGTTTTCTTTGAGCGCCAAATCATTGACATTCCCTCTGTTCTATATAAAAGCAGATACTGTCTTACGAAGAGCAACGGTCTCCGTCAGCAGAAATCCATCCAGAATAAGACTCCAAAAAGGCCCCTGGACACTGAATAAAACTTAATCCTCCATTCTCTCTGAAAACACAACTTCCTCCACTCTAAACGTAACTCTCTGTCTGTAGGGGTAACCATGACCCTAACTGCCCTGTAACACACTCAGGAGATAGCCATGACCCTAACTGCCCTGTAAGACAGGAGATAGCCATGACCCTAACTGCCCTGTAAGACACTCAGGAGATAGCCATGACCCTAACTGCCCTGTAAGACAGGAGATAGCCATGACCCTAACTGCCCTGTAAGACAGGAGAAAGCCATGACCCTAACTGCCCTGTAAGACAGGAGATAGCCATGACCCTAACTGCCCTGTAACACACTCAGGAGATAGCCATGACCCTAACTGCCCTGTAAGACAGGAGATAGCCATGACCCTAACTGCCCTGTAACACACTCAGGAGATAGCCATGACCCTAACTGCCCTGTAAGACAGGAGATAGCCATGACCCTAACTGCCCTGTAAGACACTCAGAGATAGCCATGACCCTAACTGCCCTGTAAGACAGGAGATAGCCATGACCCTAACTGCCCTGTAAGACAGGAGATAGCATGACCCTAACTGCCCTGTAAGACACTCAGGAGATAGCCATGACCCTAACTGCCCTGTAAGACAGGAGATAGCCATGACCCTAACTGCCCTGTAAGACACTCAGGAGATAGCCATGACCCTAACTGCCCTGTAAGAACACTCAGGAGATAGCCATGACCCTAACTGCCCTGTAAGACACTCAGGAGATAGCCATGACCCTAACTGCCCTGTAACACACTCAGGAGATAGCCATGCCCCTAACTGCCCTGTAACACACTCAGGAGATAGCCATGACCCTAACTGCCCTGTAAGACGGAGAAGCCAGCCCCTAACTGCCCTGTAAGACAGGAGAAAGCCATGACCCTAACTGCCCTGTAACACACTCAGGAGATAGCCATGACCCAACTGCCCTGTAAGACAGGAGATAGCCATGCCCCTAACTGCCCTGTAAGACACTCAGGAGATAGCCATGCCCCTAACTGCCCTGTAAGACAGGAGATAGCCATGACCCTAACTGCCCTGTAAGACACTCAGAGAGATAGCCATGCCCCTAACTGCCCTGTAAACACTCAGGAGATAGCCATGCCCCTAACTGCCCTGTAAGACAGGAGATAGCCATGACCCTAACTGCCCTGTAAGACAGGAGATAGCCATGACCCTAACTGCCCTGTAAGAACAGGAGTAGCCATGACCCTAACTGCCCGTAACACACTCAGGAGATAGCCAGCATCCCAAAGGGCACCCTATATCTATTAGTGCACTATATCATCCCCTTTGATGCATTCAGGTCATTTCTCTCAAACCTACATGTTTTACTACCATGACTATCTTATTCTCACTGCTATAACCCTGCCCTGTCCACTGTGTCCAGATGCCCTGGAGTTGATTCTGGACCCCACCATCACCGAGAGGAGAGAGAGGGATGAGTTTGTCCGTGCTGCTCTCCTTCTACAATCCCAGCAGCTCCTCTCTGTCTGTCTCTTCACCAGGAAACCAGACCAGGAGGTAGGTCAACTCTGCACTCTGAAGCAGCTTCAGCATAGGCTGAGTCTCAAATCACAAACTTTATTCTACTCTGGTCAAAGCAGTGCACTATACAGGGGATAGGATGCCATTTGGGACAGAGTTAGGAAGTTCCAGGCAGTATTATATACAGGGACAGTTCCAGGGTCAGTAGTTATATACAGGGACAGTTTCCAGGTCAGTAGTTATATACCAGGGACAGTCCAGGGATCAGGTAGTTATATACGGGTCAGTAGTTATCTTACAGGGCACAGTTTCCGGTCAGTAGTTATATACAGGGACCAGTTCCAGGGTCAGTAGTTAATACAGCGGGACAGTTCCAGGGTCATAGTTATATACGGGTCAGTTCCAGGAGTCAAATCCTCTCTCCCCCC